>NC_030990.1:4576587-4608086 GCF_000149955.1 Fusarium oxysporum f. sp. lycopersici 4287
GGACTTTACCCCCGAAGACACCAGCGCTTTGTTGAAAAAGTTTGATAAATACGCTTATCAATCGCTCAAAAAGATGTCTGCGGCGGATCATTTTGACTACGACTTCGCAATGTGGCTTGATTCCGAGGCGATATTCGTTGCGCCCGGCGAAATCAGAGACATCTTTGAGGGGCATATGCGGAACCCCATCGTCTGGCGATCCAGAATGTCTTTTCAAGACCGCGAGAAGTTTTTGATGAGCAAAGCAGCAACAACTCTGGGGCGGTCTATTAATTCTTTTGGTAATCAGCTTTGGTTGCTGGAATCTCTCCAGTGGATCATCGAAAAGCCTATATGGAATGACATGGTCTCGTCCATTGAGATGGCTCACGGTGGAAACTTTTGGGATATTTGGATTGAGAATTCTTACCCTTTTGAATTGCTGGTGTATTACCTGCACATCATCGCACGCAAGATGGAAACAGTCAATTCGATATTTTCGAATTATCGCATTCTGGAAACAGAGCGTGAGCTTATTCGTTTTGGACTAGGTAAGTATCATTCTTCCTGTTTCGGGGCGAAGTCTGATTATTTGCAGCAGAATCTATCTCGGCCATGGAGGGTAGAAGAGGAACAGGGTTTATGGAAAGGCTACCTCATCTCATCACGAAACCGCATTCAGTTTTAGCACCGAATTTGGTGGCATTCTGCCAGGGCTATTCTCTTCGTGCGTTGCGAATGGATAACATGGACAACTTTGAAGATAGTGCTCTAGACAGGTTTCTGATCGATGGAGACATCAAGATGTTGGTGTCAGGAGCCCCAGATATTCACAAGTGGTGGGATGATCGGATAAAGAATGGCGATGCTATCAATAACACAGAGACTAGTTATAGTTAATTAGGAGGTAGTCTAATATTTATGTATCTTTTAGTCCTATTCTATGTAATATTAAATAACTTCAATACTAGTTATAATTCTCACAAGCAAACAGCAATAAGAGGACATAACACGGATATGTCTTTTGTATTTATCACTTTACGTTCAAGTCGGTTAAACCTATTTAAGCCTATGAATTACCTATGTCTATTTATTCTTTTAAATAATCTGCAAGGTAGTTATAAGCATCATATTTACAAACAGGGTCATGGCTTGTTCTAGAAAAGAGGGGTCGTGCATAAGGACAGTAAGCAAAGCTACTCTCTTTCTCTTCCCCCAAACAACTAGCCCAGCAAGAGAGTAAAGTTATCGCAAACATTCTTAGTACCTCAGCAAGACGTATCTAGATAGAACGCCGCGTTTTACCAAGCCAATCAACATGGTCAGCAGCACTAGCCCAAAACCCTCTTATCATCTCTGTCCAGACTTTTCTATTGCACCCCCGCCCGATGGTCATCTTACCCTCGGCTCGGTTCTTGAAAGCCTCGATGTCGATGGGGTAGCTCATCCACTTAACCTCAATGCCGCCATAGAAATCCCGGCAGAACACATTTTCCCCCGCAATGGGCCTGACTCGAAGACTGGCTTTACGCGAACTCTGAAGGAACTAAGATCCGTGGAAGCAAGCATCTGGGCCAAAATCTTCAGCCTCCGAGGGCTTGGTGGCACTTTCAACTTTTTGAACAAGCGAACGGATGATGAAAGTCTGACCGTCGAAGAAATCCAAACCCGATACTTCAGCCCAACCGAGGAATACATGACAAAAAGCTTGGAGCTTCCGGATGTGGCCAGCTTCGTCACCGTTACACAGAAGAAGTTTCCGGTGTATATGGTGACAGGCTTGAAGGTTGCGATCGGAGCAAAGCTATCTCGGGTCGAGAGTAAGACCAAGAATGTCAAAGCCGAGATAGGAGCTTCAGACCCCCAGGGCATGGTGTCAGCTGGTGGTACCGGGGGTTACACGAGTGAGGATACTTCTGCTATGGGTTTCGATGGCTCTACACCTTTCGTTCTAGGTATACGCGTTCGTAAGATCTGGTGGGAGAAGGGTGTAAGGAAAACATCAGACAAGGTTGCTGGCGTGGCCTTGGATAATGGAGGGGCTCAAGACAAGGTCAGCCCTGTTTCAGGTGCAAGATTTGTTGAAGATTTCCTGGTCGATGACGGCGAAAAGCCTCCCGCTGGGGAAGTGTTTGCAAATGAGACTGATGATCTGGGAATTGAACCATCGAACTGGGCTTTGCCTTGAAAACTTACTGAATCGGAACGGAATTTTACAGCTTTGTTGACGTGAAGAATGTGGAGGCTGTATTTATTACGATAACTAGAATTTAAACACCTCCGTAGTTAGAATCCTAGTCTCAATAAACTTGATCCTGTCATGATCAAGGTGCCAATCCTTTGTCCAAAGCTCGACCCAAGGCGCGAGAAAGCGGTATCCCCCAGTACAGTTACGCCCGCACATCAGGCGAAACATCTCTCGCATCCCACGTCCAGTTCTTAACCGATATCTCGCAGTATCAGTCAGATCCAAAAGGTTTTCTGCAGTGTATATGATGTGTGCAGCCATAGAAGCTGCCATGGGTGCAGCATAGCTTGTTCCCGATTTCCGTCCACCTCCAAGTTCAAGTGCTATACCTAAAATCATGAAGTTATCATCTGTAGATTCGGGCTCTGGGCTGATCCCTCCATCCTTTCCATTTCCGTCTGAAGCATGGATGCAGATCACAGAGTCATGATTTGCAGGAAATGTTCTGGGGCCGTGGCTACCATGATTTGCAGCTGCAGCCAAAAAGATCGTAGACTTGGCCTTTTCGATTGCTGCGTCGATATCTCTATATGCAGCTTTGAGTTTAGTATCGTTTATCAGGCTGTCAGAGGTAAGCCCGAATGACATTGAGATGATATCAACGTCCCAAACATCAACCGCGTAGGTGATAGCCTAAGAATCACGTCAGTCAGATAGAGACTTGTAGGGTAGAAACGTATTCCAACTACGAACTTTTGCGATGCCTTCGACCTCATCTGGAAGAAGACTGCGGCCGTTGAAAACTTTACAAATGTAAATGTCAGCCTCGGGGGCAGCTCGAAGGATGAGCTCCGCAATTCTTGTTCCATGGCCGTCATAGTCGTGAACGTCATTAGAGTCATTTCCCACCCAACTGCGACAATTCTGATGTTTGATGCGGTGTGTTCTTAATCCTCCTCTTATGGCACCACTAGTCTTATTGATGCCGGTATCAAGTATAGCGATGCGAACAGGCTTGGGTGAAAACCGTGATATGGACTGCATAAAGGTAGCTCGCTCTTCGCAGCTCTTGTGAAACTGCTTCAGTTGAGTGAAGAAGAAGTCAGCTTTCGCAGCTAGCCTAAACATGTAGTCAGCACTGTCTCATCTTGAAACTAAGGCTTTTGTAAACTTGCCCTTTGTCCTCTTCAAACTCGTCTTTGTCGTCAAACAGCTGAAATGGTGTTGCTCGATTCTTCAATGCCATTGTCCGCACTGCTGGTCTCATAACAATCTTTCTCTCTTCTATCTTCCGCATGTTGTCATTATCCCGGGTAGGAGGTAGAAGCTCTTCTTTAGAACTTTCAAGCCCTGAAACTCGCAGTTGTGTTGGCTCGATGCAACTTCGAAGCCGCTCCGCAACATCTGAGAAGATTACCTCACTAGCAATGGCCCCAATGTCAAAAAGAACCCCCTTGAACCGACGGGACCCTTTTATGTATGTTTTTTTAAAGTTCAAGAGATCTCGAACCGCTGTTAGATACGAAATCCTCGCCTCGGTATCTTTGATGTTAATATCGTCGTCGCTGCCCGACTCCTCATAGCCTAATATTAGCCTATTGTTCACCCAAGTCTTCATGTTTTCGAGTTCTAAACTTTTCAACGGAACCCCATACTCTATCTCTAGAAGTATCCTGGCGAGGTTGTTGTATAAAGACATTGACTCATTGAATGCTGTGTTCTGGTTGTGATTATTGGCAGCTGAAGTAGCGTACACTAGATCCAACTCGCACCGGCCATTCTCGAGAACAAAAAAGACAGTAGTCGCCTCGGATGCATTCAAAACATAATCTGAGTTGAGGAATAGCGATAGGCTCAATGCAAGTCGTGAAGCGAGGGCCCGCCTCTTCTTTTCATTGAAACGCTGTGTTTTTATCGGAGGCATGAACGGGTTGATGTTCCGTGATTCACAGAAGCTCTGATTCTCTATAAGATCATACAGTGACCTGGTGGGCTGGTAGTTTGGCCGAGCGCATCGTTGTTTATCATCGTTTGATGATATGAACAAGTTGTTGTCCCTAGCAATAAATCGAAAGACTTTCCCACTCGTCTTCGCGTCTCTCAGATCGTCGCAAAAATCGCAGACATCTTCATCATCGCTTTCCCTGCGCGCTATTGTTAATCAAGGATGCTCATATAGGGTAGAGTAAAGGTGGGCTATACGCTGTTGATCGAACTGCACACCATGCCTGATGCCACTCTTTTGAACTGGCACAGGTTGAAAAGAAAAGTTCCAACGCTGTTTCCGGTTCTGGGGGTCTGTCAATGGTATCCCAATCGGGTAACCTTATTAGGATCCTATGACCCTGGCAAAATTGAGACTGGCCCTGCGGGACACGAAGGAACAAGTATTCAAGCCCTTTGACAGCTCGGTCTCTTAACCCGAGACGAGACTCCCATGCTTCCGAAGTCGGCTGTTGAACTTTCTCAACACGCATGGGTAGCATGACTTGAGAGAAAAATTCATCGAAAGTCCGAACGATATTGTTTGCCTCATATGCGTCCTGTTCTGAGTCCAGAACAAAAAGGACCCGTCTCTGTCCTGTTGTCAGGTCAAAGTTCCACTCAGTATCGTTGAGAATTTGAGCCAGCAACAAGAGTCTCGGGTAAGGACTGTCTTGCTCGTTAAGATTTGCATCTTCAGAGAGTCCCGACAAAAGCTGTGAGTTTGTCAAGCGGTTGAGCAAGGTACAAATTGACACAAGCTGTGATTGAGCAATTTGTTCTTGTTCTTTGAGCTTATGCTTGACAATCGTGTCCAAGTCGCCCCTGGTCAAAATGTGGCGGAGATGGGTGTCAAACAAAGCAAGGTCGTTTTGCCATTTGATGGTACTGATACGTTGGAGGGACCTTCTTAACGGCTGGTACTTAGTCTTACGTTCAAGCCGCTGATGGTGCAATCGAAACGCTTGAAGGACCGTCCACTCTGTTGATAGAGCAGGGTAAGTGATCGTTATTCCAGGCTCCAGCTTAACATAGGAACCATGGGATTGGTCGCTTCTCGTTAGGGTTGCCATGCTCAAGACGGGTTGATAGTCAAGGTTCCGAGATGACAGCAAATGGCGGCGGCCTTTCGGTCAGATCATCCGGGCTGGGTCGATAAGCGCCCTAGTCATGTCACACTACAGGTAATGAATGTTCAACAAAACACTCACTCGAAAGGTCTTCCAAGGCTAAGCGTTCTAGCCGTAGACCGCGAGGTAACGAATGGTGACAGAGAATGATGACAGAATTTGCAAAACGAGGCTCTGAGGCTTAGGCACCCAACAAACAGCGGCCCTGCTCACGTGAACTTGCATCAGGCTGTGAGATGCGGGGTTTCATGCATGATTATTCTCTCATCAATCTCTTTGGTGTATCAATTCATGTTAAAATTATAACCATAGTTGAAACCCGATTCCAAAGAGTGGCATTTAGAAAAGAATGGCCGAGGACGAAGGCGAGCATCTGCTGGTGACTATTCCTCCGGCTTTGGCACTAACTAACATAGAAGCAGAACCTGATCAACCTATGCGGTTCTTGGCTACAGACTGCAATGAGCTGTTCGAACAAATCATCAAGACTAGTTCCGTGAATCAGCGAGAAATAATTTCTCAGACAATCTTGTATCGTGATGCGTTTAGTGCCTTAACATCATTTTTATGTTTCTTCAGCGAACCTGGCTCATCCCTCGACTACCGGCTCCGAAGGCATGAATCCATCCAAGATATCATGATCCGGCTATTGGAGTTATTACGACAGAATCTGTTCATCGGTCTGTAGCCTTCTCCGAATAAACGTTGATGCGTATCGAATTGTGGCCAACTGAGATCTTTTAGTGTTCGATTTCCTCTCAAACACGAAATTCGATCGTCCGCAGGATTTAGAATCAGAGGCAAGAGCGGCTCTGGCTGGCATCAAAGACTCGTTGAAAAGTCTGAATAAACTTGCAATAACTATCAGGCAATCATCCAGGTCGTATGCACTCACCTTGGCTCGAAATTTCGCAACTATGAATCGAAGCCTGGAAGATCTCGAAGAGCTCATTTTGACATCTCTTGAAACATTGTACCCAAACGCGCCTGAAAGTCTACGAGAGCACATCTGCAACACGCTCACTGACAGGTACGCAAGGCTAGAGTACAGTGCCTATATAAACGACAAATCCAGCTCCAAGTCTTCGAAGCAAGCTCAAGGTGGCGAAGATCCTATGAGGCCGAAGCTTGAGGAGGAAGCCATTGGACAGACCTCGGTTATTTCAAGATCGAAAACTGTAGAGTTTGACCATGTTCAGAAGAAGACACAAGAGGAAAACCCAACCTTGCAACAGAAGCCACTTTCGTCTCTCGACACTGGACTCCTACGTCAGCGCTTTAACAATGAGCATATTAAGAGCTCTCAGTCGAAAAAAACCTTGTCTGTTTATGAAAGCGATGGTCACTTGTATGAGCCTAAACCACCGAAATTCGAGGCTGGTGAAGCTGAGGTCCAATGCGAATGGTGTAATGAGCTTCTAGATCGTTCTGTTGTGAGGAACAATCGATGGTCAAATATCGGACGGTAAGTTAATAGTCGGCTACAGAATGACGATGTGCTAATAACACTTCTGAATTAAGGCTTCACTACAAGCGTGATCTCAAGCCATTTCCATGTCTTTCTGAAACGTGTGGGGAGTCTCGTCCTAGCTTCTCGTCTAGGAAACAGTGGCTTGAGCATATGCGATCGAAACACTGTATGGCCTGGCCTCAGACTCTCTATGGCGAGATGATGTGGGTTTGCCACGATCACGTTGAGGACGGCGAGAGCATTCCGTACGCCTTCTCATCTAAGAACGACCTTGACCAGCACATGCTAGTGATACATCATTCGAAGAAGCGGTTATCCGACAATGAGCTCACAAAGTATCTGGAACACCAATCATCACTTATCGACACCATGTCGCCTTTATCTTGTCCATTATGCTTCTTCGAGGTTGAAAACAGTCTTGGAGCGGAACAAATATCATCTTCGAAATCCGGCGGGACTCCACCAGAGCCGTCTAAAAGGGTCCAAAGTAACAAGAAGGATCAGAAACGTGTAGACTCTCACGTCAGGTTTGCAGACGACGTCAAGGCAGCTTCTGATGTTGATAATGGTGATGACCCAGACCACGATTCCTCCACGTTTTTCGCATTAGAAATACACATCGCGGCCCACTTGCAATACTTGCTCGTTATGTCGCTGCGCCTCATGGAAACTCTGGGTCATGATACAGACGAAGAATCTCTCACTGGCCCGCATGGCTCGAATGATCCTGCAACGGGATCCGCTTCCTCCTTGAAAGACGGCCCGGAGTTAGACACTTGGTCCGGCGAGGAGCCAGTGTTGGTGTACATTTCTGACTCAGAACGAGTTCAGCTGGAACAGATGAGGTTGAATAAGGAGGCAGCTGAAAATGTCCTGTCACCCTACGAAGAAGGTCAGTGGGGCGGCCTTGATCTTTTAGCGGATGGTCCCACAGAAGAAGACGCCATCCTTCAGCATTTCAGCAATAAGCAAAAAGAGCTTTCTCGAATTGAGTCCTGTAGGAAGTCTGTCAGGGGCCTACGGCAGGACCTCACAAAAGCCCATGACGAGCCTCTTGAAAATGGGTATCGGTGGAGGGAGATCGGTCTTCTACAAGCGGAAATATTCCGTGAATCCAAAGAGGCAGATGATCTTAATCAGGCCATTGAGGCATTTCAGAGGGCAGCAGAAACAATCCCGTCGGAGCATTCCGTTAGATGGCAAAACCTGGCAGATCTCTCTACTCACCTGATCGAAAAGTATAAAATAGAGCGCCACGGAATGAACCTTGACAGGGCTATTGAGATCACAGGAAGAGTGGTCGCAACGAACAATGACACTCAGCAGCAGCTGGACCATTATATTCATCTCAGTAACCTATATCGGTGGCGATATTCTGAGACCGGTATGGATGAAAACCTGGTGTATGCTGTCCAAATTGCGCGGCAAGCCATCGGACTGGTTCCGGAAGACAGTGACAGACAAGCAAGATACCGTAATCATCTAGGACAACTATTGACTTTGGACTATTGGAGAACCGGTATTGAAAAGACTATTGATGAGGCGATATATGAGCTACGTCTAGCATTACACTACGCGACCAAGGAAGACATTGAGTATAGCGAGTACTTGGCAACTTTATCAGTTGGGCTTAACAAGAAGTTTGCAATGTCAGGATCTCAAGAGGAATTGGACGAAGCCATGCAACTTATGAGACGATCAATCGACCTTGTTGTTGAACGCGATCCCGCCTACCTGAGACGTCTGAACAGCCTAGGGGTCATGTTGGGGGAGCTATACAATACGACCGGTGCAACAGACGCTCTCGAAGAAAGCATCCAGGTTGCACGAAACGTTGTAGCTTCAACGCCCGAAAACGACATTGATGCCGCAGATCGCATGGCACACCTCGCGGCTCGCCTTGGCGATAGGTTCAAAATATTTGGTGAATTGGAATTGCTAGAGGAAGCTATCTCTCTTTCCACTACTGCGAAAGCACTCACCCTTGTCGAGCATTCTAGCTACCACGTTTACTGTCACAATCTTGCGACCAGGATCTTCGAACGATTCTTCAGAACCATGTCAAGCGAGGATCTAAGAGATACCATTCTCAACAGCAGTGAAGCAGTCAAACTCTTGCCAGATACTGACGTAAACAAGGCTACGTATTTATGCCTCCTGGCAGATGCGACATTGGAGCTGGCCGACCATCTGGGCGACCATCAACAGCAGCGTGAATCGCTTGACTTATATGAACGGGCTCTCAGCCATGGATATTCTTCATTGCAATCTCGCTTGCAGGCTGGCCAAAAGCTCTTCGAGGCAAACTTTAAAATTCAAAATTGGGATGGTGCTTTTAAGGTTGCGAAAACGACCATTGGTTGCCTTGCCCATCTACCATTTGCAGACCTCGAGCAAATTGACAAACATCGCATTCTTCAAACAACAGGATGGATTACATCTGATGGCGTCGCTGCAGCACTGAATGCAGGGCGGCCCCCCTTTGAAGTTCTTTCCTTCCTGGAGGACAGCCGCTGGCTAGATGCTAATTCTGGTGGCTATTACCTGGACGACTTTGAGCGCTTACGTCAAGCGCATCCTTCGAAGCTAGATGAGCTTCTTTCTATCCGCAAAGACCTCGGAAAGCCGATAATTGTTCCCCCGGCAGGCTTCATTGGCAATTCGCCCTGGAAAGCACAGTCCCGGAGACGCCACCAAGCAAGCATCGAGTGTGAGAGAATACTGACCGAAATTCGAAAAGAACCAGGCTTTTCCAACTGGCTAAATCATGAAGATGAGACAAGAATGTTACAAGCCGGGACCAAAGGACCTGTTGTTGTTTTGACCACGAGTTACATTCGGTTCGACGCCATTATCATCTATCAAGACACGATCGAGGTTGTAAGCCTACCTGATCTCGATTATGGCCAACTTTTGGATAAATCGGATTTGGGCAGCAGATTCACAGTAGCAACCTCATTATGGATTTGGGAAACGATTGCCAAGCCTGTTTTGGTCCATCTTGGCCTGTCACCTGCTCCATCCAACAATCGCCCTCGTCTGTGGTTAATTCCTACCGGCCCTTTAACCAATTTGCCAATCCATGCGGCAGGAGACTACACAAGTCGAAGATCGGAATCAATTTCAATTTCAGATTGTGCTGTCTGCTCTTACAGTACATCTATCAAGGCCTTGAATTTAGCTCGAGAAAGACCTGTAGCAATGCCTGACGGCGCAAGGGCACTTCTTGTTAGAACCGGAGACAGTCTGGGTGCTTACAAAGAAATCTCCACTTTGGACGATATTTGCCGGTCTCAAGGGCTCGAAGTATCCCAGCCAAACCTGAAAGAGGGCGTTTTACAAGCCTTGGCGAGCTGCACCCTCTTTCACTTTGCAGGCTTGTTCGGCGGCAGTAGGGGAGATCCATTCAAGAGCCAGCTTTTGCTCGCGAATGGCTCAATCACAGCGAAGGATATTCTAGACGCCACACCGCGGCTTCATCCTCCATATCTTGCTTATCTCTCCGGCTGTGGCAGATCGGGATCGTTTGAAATAGCATTTGCTAACGAATGTCTTCATGCAGCTGGCGCTCTCCACACGGGAGGTTTCCGTCACGCCATAGGAACGTTGGGTCTAGTCGATGACGAGCTCTGCGCTGAGATTTCAGGTTTATTTTATGGAGCTTGGGCGAACAGAGAATTTTCGGATGATACTGTTGCATTATGTCTTCATGATGCGACCCGACAATGCAGGGATCGGTGGATTGCTGAGAGAATAAGGCCCTGGACTGTGCTTACCCATCGTGACGTCATTTGTGATGATGATGATGATGATGATGATGATGAAAGAGAATTGAGCTGGGCTTCATTTATTCATTTGGGGCCATGAATGTTAGAGAAGTATGTTAATAAGACTATTAATATTAGAAAAATACATATCTCCAAGTACCCTATAGCACTTTCTTAGTCTTAGCCTTTACTCCGGGGTCCGATCAAATATCATAATCCTACCAACCCCTTAACAGTCACAGCACACTTAGAGTACCTTGGGCACAGAATATTGACCATCTGAAAATAATCCAGTGGGTGAGGTAAATAGTGGGTTTGTGACTCTTCGCAGTCCAGTTGTCAGAGGGTATGCGGGCTTTCCTGTGAGTGGGTTTGAGCCTGGTGGTATCATTGCATTGTGGATGTTCAGCACGCGAGAAAACCCAGAGGGGATCATTCAGCGAATATGTGGTTTTGAACCCCATATACGACCAAAAGTCCAAGATAAGAAATGCGACAATACCAACATTAACCCGGCCATGACAGCGTCGGAAGAGTAAGACGGTCTGCATGATACGACTGCTAGATCAGGAGGCCAAAAGCTATGTTCCTGGGTGGTGTTCGCGTCTCGGCACTAAAAGACCCAGATGCGAAATGCTGGTCTTATGCCCTCGACTTGAGCACCGCGCCAGATATACCAGGATTCTTTAGATATCTGAACATCTCTAAAGATTGCAATGAGAATTTAGGTCTATTTGCTGATGCTTCGACCACAGATATGACGATCGTTTGAAGCTAAGAATTGAGACCTATAAGGTATACATATCAAAATCCAGCCCTCATTATTAAGGCTCAGGAGACAAATTCCTTCAAGGTGCAACCTTGCCATAGACAAGAGTAGGGTCCCGACTTTAATCTTCGCTTCAGATGCCTAGAAATCTTGACATTCTGTCGCGCTCGACAGGCCACCATTGAATGCTATGTCTAGGCTTGGCAACACAAACCGTGATAATCTCAATTTGTGTTAGATTTGTGCCTCCATGACTCTTGGCCATGAGGCAGAAGCTCATGCTTTGCCAATATCCACCTGCTTCTTCCGTTACATAGGTACTCTAGAGTCCAGAAACAGTTAGATCAATCTTGGCGACATGGCGGACAGAGTCCATCGTAAGCGATTACAGCTGCTTTTTCTCCAAGCCAGTACCCCCGAAGGCATCATTCTCTACATGCCGTAGATTTAGATATCGTGCGTGTTCGGGCGAGGGAACGACAACTGGGAGGGAGAATAGCTTATGTGGCCAATGCAAGATGTATTGTTCTTGCAAGCCGTTCAAGCAATGCCTAAGCCAAATACCCCAGGTAATAAAGTAGTTCACTCCCAGCCCAGTCATCAGGTGCCTAGATATCGTTAATAAAAGGCTCGTACACTATATCAGTGCAATGACATACCACCACTATCCCTTGTTAGCTGTTTGAATGTGAGAATCATAAAGTCTTACGTACCCCATGGCCTTCGAGGAGTATACCCCATGGCAGTCCCACTCGATGTCTCCACTGGACAAAATCACCGCAGCGTAAGTTGTCAAGTGTCCAGGCGGCAATACCTGCTGCACAGGTGATGAACCCCAAGGCCACAATCCATCGCATCTCACGAATTATAGCCTGATCAATTCGAATAGGGGAATATAGCGCTTCCTTGTCTGAGAGCGAAGTCCTGCCGGACTTGTTTGCATACTTGTCGCTCAACGTGGGACGCAAAATTGCTTCCATCGTATACAGACTTCGGAACACTGTGGCAAGAAAAAGGATGGTAAAGGTGTTTTGGTGGAATGAGGGGTCTAGAATGTAGTGGTAATATGCCTGAGAGGAGTTAGGTTATTGATATACCACACTGAAAAGATGCGAAGTACGGACTGTAATTGAAATGGATAGCACAACGAGTCCGATCCCGAGGAGTATCGAGAACAAGCGAGACCTGTCGTGTGTGAAGATTGCATAACAGAGGATGGAAGTTGTATAGATCATGGAAAGCTCGTCTACGAGCTGCATTGGATCTAGGCACTTGTCAGGGGGCTTGCATAGCTTTGAGGAGAGGGAACACGATACATGACAAAGTAGCATGGAAAGCAAAACTACCGCAGCCTACTAGCAAATAGCCGAGATATGCGATGACAAATACCGTGTCATGTTTGTACTTGAGGCAAGTCCGCACTCCCTGAACGCCAAGCGCCATGAATAACAGGTTGGTCAAAGTGTTGGTGATTTCCGCAGCGTAATGGCTGATGACATAGTCCTGGTGTGTGTTAGCTATGAACTGATGGATGAAAGAATTGCGGTAACGCCGAAGATCCAGAGAAAACGGGAACAACTCACCTCCTCGCACCAGTTTAAAGTGGAAGTTGGTTGTCCCCAAAATCCTTCTTGTGGTGGAGGGTACGGAATTCGGAGACTGAGCTTCTCGAACATGATGAAATATGGCGGCTATACGTCTCAGATTAGGTTCGGAGGGGTGATGGTTTATATCGCCGGGTGCTTCGAAACCGTTGTTGAATATACAGGGACTTCGAGAAGTGCGGCAACTTAGACTATTTATTGCTAGACGCTTTTTATTCCGCTCTATGTAGTCAATCTTGGTGCTTTGCTGGGGTTTGGAGTTTTGCCAAGGGGCCTCCAATTCCGGGTCCCGCGGGCCCCAGGTTGTGACATGGAAGCCTTTGCAGCGCAACATGACGCAGCGGATACAAATTGCCGTTAATTCGCCTAACGAGGGCACGGTTCGGGCCCGACTTTCAGCTGTGCATGGTGACAGTTCAGTGAGGCTGTTTGATACTTCTTTGTGCTCACGGATACGGACCCACTCCGATACTGCAAAATCCCCGACTAAACAAGCGTGCGCTGCCCCTGCATTATGGGCATTCACAGGCAAATGAACTAAATAGTTGACTAGGTAAAATAGTGATCCCAACGTGCCGAAGTGAGTTACAGCTACCTGAAGACTATGTTCGCACATAAGACGAAAATGGAAGCTGTATGCATTATGAAGGCAACAGAAACTGAGGAGCACCTAAACTCCTCTGACACTATTGAGCAAATGACTTCATCTGGATGCGTATGTGACAGTTCAATAATCGAAAGGTATTGTAATTATGAACGGGCTACTATCAGAGACGTAAAGAATCGATCCTCAAGGCATTGTGCAGTCGGTAGAGCAGGCTCTATATTCTGACCTTATTAGCCCTATCTGACATCAATCGCTCCAATATGTACCACCATGCCAAACAGATCTAGCAAGCCCTGCTACTTGTTATTTTCCTTTCAAAGAATGTTATAAGAAAAAGGCCTTCTGGAATCTGACAAACCTAAATAAGAGCCGGTCTACCTTCTGCGTGTCGTGAACTGCGCGACAACCTCGTCTCAGTCTGAGATGCTCTCGCCTGGTGTCCACTAAATTCCGGGAAATGCGCTTCGAGATAGGTATTTTCGGCCCCCGGCTTGGAGATAAGACTTAGTTTATTGCCATCAAGTCGATGCAACAGGCGCTCTTTACCGAATGGCGGGACCCTCTAATTAGTCCGTCTTTGTTTGATATGTTTAGCAGCAACTTGTCTGACTATTGGCCATCAAGGGCCTATTCTTGTTCATGTTGAAGAAAGAACTAGCATTTCCTCTGAGCCCAATAAAGAAGCATAGAAATCTGAATGGATTACAATGTGAGGCCGCACTCTCGTGGGTAATATGTAATATGCCGTGGCAGGGCCATGCAGAGGGATAGCCCAGAATGTCTAATGCATATAACGTAGCCTCCAGTATACCGCCTCCCGAAAGGCCTTGCAAGAGCTAACAGATGTCCAAATAAGCCGTCCATCTTGAAGTTTACATCTATGCCTTCGTGGCGGGATGCCCACTAGGCTCAAGCACGAGCTTGGTCAAATAACAGGACGTATGTCATGACTATGCAAAAACGGATCGGCCGATCCTTTATTATTCAACGACGATGTTAGAAGGTGGAGCGATGCATCGTGGTAATTTAACAGATCCGCGGGCACCGAACCTAGCCGACAGTGCCTCAGCTTTTGAAGGTCAATGCTACAGAACCACTTGGCCATAAGTTTAAACTTTAGGCTGCTGGCTCGGGCAATCAGGAAATGACTGAAAGTCAATGAATTAGTGCTACCACTGTAAAATCATTTTGACGGCCGTTTACTTCCAATTAGCTTCGTTGTACGCCCGCTCGTTGTTGAATGTTAATTACATATAAAAGATATCTCATATCCAACGGCTACATCAACCAAATCTTAGTCCTTAACTTTTATTCTTCGACCTTGGAATTAAAAATGCTCTTAAATATCGCGTTGCTATTGAATGTTGCTGGGGCCATCGCAACAGCGAATCGGCCACGACCGTTTTCACTCCCGTCAAGCAACGCTTCAGGCCGAGCTGCCGCGATTGAAAAGACGCGTCAAGGTTTCCAGTACGGAACGGATGATACCCTCATCGGTGTTAACCCATGGCCCTCGGGTCCACTCGGAAAAAAGGCCGTCAAGGCGCACTACAGTGCTTTTGAAGCAGCTGAGGCACCTGTCTACAAGCATGTTGAAGAGGATGCTGCCCACGCCCAAGCGTCCCTAAATGGGGTAAGTCATAAGCATACGGCCGGGAATGTTGACCATTGCCGTTGCTAATTTTTCAATATCAAGACCCTCCACTTAGATTCGTTCGAAGATTATCTGAAGCTATACGATGGCCAGTGGCAGAACAGCGTTCCAGACGGGCTCGCTGAAGGAGTCCTTCGCAATGCCAAGTCCGATCTGTATTTTGCAATGGAGCGCCTCTCAGTACACCCTGAAAGTCTGCGACGAGTCAGACCAGATGAGCGCGTATCACTGCGCATCGAAGAAAAGCTTGCACGGAAGATCACGACAAAGACACAGCGTTCTCTCCAGGAAGAAGGGCGTTTATTCATCGTCGATCATAGCAGTCTGGCGAATCTGACTTTGACAAAAGGCCGCTATGCTGGTGCTTGTGAGGCGCTGTTCTTCACTCACCCTACTACAGGGGAATTCTTACCACTAGCTATTCGTCCCAACAACGGCTCACCTTTGATCTACACTCCTCTCGATGAAGAAAACGACTGGAATCTAGCTAAGATACTGCTTAACATGAATGATGTCTGGCATAATCAGTGGTATCACCTCGCCGCAGCTCACATCTCTTCCGACCTCATCTACATGTCAGCTACCCGGTCATTCAGTGACATGCACCCAGTCTGGGGTCTGGTCCGTCGCTGTAAGTTTGAAGCAAGCTCGCTCAAATAGCAGAACTGATTGCATCGTGTAGTGGGCGTCAACTCCTTCGCATACCGGGTGGGAGCTAGCACATCCCTCGTCAACCCCGGCGGCGACATCGAAAAGAACTTTCCTTGGAATGGCGACCAAGCAATCAAGTACAGTAAACAGGTTTGGCATTCCGAGTGCGCCCCCTGGCAGGCGAATTATCTCGAAACAAAGCTCAAGCGACGGGGTTTGATAAACTGCGATTACGGTCCTGAGCTGGAGTCATTCCCATATTACGAGGATGCATCGGTCATTTTAGATGCTCTGCGAACGTTTATCACCGCGTATATTGACGCATATTACCCTTCGGACGATGCCATCGCCGAGGATAATGAGCTCCTGGCTTGGTTCAACGAAGCAGCCAACGTCGCCTCCATCGTTGACTTTCCGGACTCCATCACTACCAAATCGGAATTGGTCGCTGTTCTCTCCCATCACGCGTATCTCATCTCAATTCTTCATGGATCGCTAAATAGCAATAGTCTTGTGCATTACAGTGCCGTTTTGCCGATGCACCCGCTGTCACTATATCAACCGCTGCCAAAGGACAAGGGCATCTCTAGCCTCGTGTCATTTCTTCCAGACCTAGAAGCCTCGATACAGCAGATCGTGCTCGTCACGGCGTTCAACCAAGCACAGATGGCTGGAACCACCGATTCGTTACTTTTTCTTTTCGACGAACCTGAGTTCCATTCCCGCATCAACAAGGAGGCACGCGCAGCTTCCAAAGTGTATTCAGCCACTTTATCGAAGTTCAGTGAGGACGTCAAAGCGAGGAAACTTGATGGTAATAGTTATAGTCAAGGAATGCCGTTTGTGTGGAATGTCTTTGATCCGAATACGGGACCCGGAATCCTTGCCGCATAGAATACTTTCATCACGGACCGGGCGATGCTACGTTATAACCCCGTCATCAGCCCCAAGTGCATACCCTTTTATGCTATCTTTCTCTTCAATTAAACTTAGATTACCCGTGAGGAAGCACATAATGCTGAAGGAGCAATTGGGATTTAGAGCTACTAGACTATTATGTTACTGTCACGCCATTCAAGAGAAGAGAACTTGCTAAGGTTGTGAATAGCCATGCAACCACAGGTCCTGCACTCATCCTGAAACTGTCACAAGCTGTAGAACCATAAAGGCCTGAATGCCAGTTGCTACAAGACCAACAAAGCTGGACCACTCCGTCGGAGCTGCGAGATAAAGGGGCGGTGCTATAACCGTGCAGACCAATGCTAGCAACATCGGTGCCACCCAAGTGCGCTTTCGCAATCGAGGATCCGCCTTTAAAGGGATGCCTGAGATGATCAAAGTAAACCCCTGTGTGATGCAGCTTTGCATCAGAAACCAGAAATCTGCGTCTTTTGTAGTTCCCGGTGTATGGTCTGAGTAGTTGTAGGCAAGGGCAAAGGTCCAGACATTAGACAAGGTTGTTCCGACGAATGTTAACCAGAGTATCGTAGTGAATGTCTGTTAGGTTGAGGTAAGTTTATACCCAAAATTGATTACAAGGTATACGTACACCGGACTGCGTTGGAAGACCTGCTTTGGTCTCTTGAGGCGACACTTTCGGGGTCGCTTGGACTTTACGCGCTATTTCGGGCCTAAACTATGTTTTAGCTTGCTTTTTACATGATGTACTGGACAACTCACCATCTTGCAACCGTTCGAGGAGACTGCGAATGCTGGTGGTATAAGTTGAAGGCGCTTTCGAGAAGATCCCATCGCTCGGAAAGCACCAATCGATAATCAGATGTCAGCACCCCTTCCGAGCCTGCATCAAGCAGTGCACTCTCTATCTCGGCGGCATAATCTGTGATTCTCTTGAGGTTCCCTAGCGAGGGTTGGTGTATTTCATCCCCTGCTAAGAGATTCTGAGAGAGAAATGAGAAAGCTCTTCCCCAGTAGTAAAGGATATGTCTCTCCTTCAGGTAGAGGTTACTGAAACACAAACCGGCCGTTATTGACATCTTGAATCTGAGTATGAGCGTCTGAATATCGGCCAGGTCGTTCAGAGCCAGTCTCTGCGCAGATACATCGCCTGGGTTGGAGGTCACCAGACGAGATTTGCTGGTAGAAATGCTGGCAATAAAAGAAGAAGAAATTGGTCTAATTTAGACAGGCTGCGAGCCACAGCATATAATTCCCTCGTTTGTGAGCGCAGGGCCGTAGTTGCTGTTGATAATTGCTTTCGGTGGTTGGGTTGCTGTTGGCATCAGCGATTAGAATGCAAAGGCTGCGCTTGAGCGTACTTACAAGGGGAGAGCCATCCCACGTTGGCTCGCCTGTGCGGGGCTCGCTGTGAGGTTTCTCCTTGACTGTAGGATGTCGTTGAGGCCATGATTAAAGCGTCTTTAACCCCGCGACTTGATGGATCGATGATGGACTGGATGCCTTGGGCAGGCGAGGAAAGTTAGAGAGGTATTTATTGATTTGAAATAGTTACTGATAAAGGCGCAGCTTATCGGCGGTGGCGCAGTATATTTATTGGTGGAGGCGCAGCCTAGTAGTGTTCTAGGCTATGTACATATCCTTAGGATTTCTGCCCGACTTAGGTGTTTGCTTCTGTAGTCCTCCAGCCACAGCATATTAAAAATCTAGAATTCTCTGATGCTATATCCACAATGTTATTACACTCAGTGTTAAACACCTGCGTTACGAGGTCAGGGTCATCGACGCACAACGGGGTTGAGCTCACAAATCACATAGCTGTTCTTCTTTCAAGCTTCAAGCTGCTGCGGCCAGCTGTCTTAATAGACATACGGGTCGTGTACCTATTGAATTAATGCTTGTGTTTGACTGGCCGCTGTACCGAAAAACCCTCGGCCAGTTTTATGGCAAAAGTTTCTGCAGCCAAAATTTAAACTTGTGGGCAGCACCTAGTCAGCAGTCAATGATAATGGTTATAGTCACAGAATGCCTTTCATATAAAATATTTCTGATCCAGTTATGGCACCTGGGATCCTTGCTGCCTAACTGACTTTCGTGGCGGACCGGGCAATGCTATGTTACAACTACATTAACTTGACACAGAAATCGGAGAGCTATCGATAGGTATTTATTGCCTTAATAAGCCTATTTACGGAATGTCAGTTACTCTCATGGAAGCTTGAAGCTTCTTATATCCCGTTTAAAGTAATATTTCTGTCGATAGTTGGAAAGGAGAAGATAGGCCTAAGTAATGAATTCCATAACAATACTCCATAGCCACTAAGACGAGTTTCCAGCGTTCCAGCGAAACATTGTTTCAGCGTGCAGCTTCTCAATTTCATGTCGTCGACGTAAGGGATGCCAATCGATATCCCCTCGCTAAGTCCGTGGCAGAATAGGAGACCGTCTTCAATCGCGATACCGTTACTGTCGCCCTGAGGTAGCATCTATTTATTGATGTTAGATGATATTACCAGTGCGAAAGGGGTAAACTACTTACAGTATGAGCGGCTTCCCCTCGAAGAAGCACTCTCCACTTGTTCCATCTTCAGTCAGGAGGAAGCATATAGAAAGGATAGTAGTACCAGTCGCTTTCATTGATGATGAGCTCTAGACCGTTGATACTGCCTACCTTAAAGCCAGCAACGTTATCCCGCTTAAGTATGACTTTGCCTTTCCGCAAAGCCTTCTATCCTTCTCGTGCGTCTTGGTTCTCTGCCATCGACATGATAGCTAGAGAATATACCTTCTCCCTCGATGGTTCGAAGTAGGTCATCAGGAACGATCCATGCTGACGTTGGGTCATCGTAGAGTCCCGAAGGACTTGCTTTCCACCCGATATTGTTACACCAATCTGTCTAGGAGAATCACATTTGACGTGTCTGTAGGCGATGACACGGCCAGAATGCGTCTTCTTCTGCTCAAGATCCACAACCGTGATCTGAACGAAAGAGTGTATATTATGGCATCCAAGCAGAACATCGCAACTAATAGACTCCTGCGACTTTTCAGCATCAAAATGTACGTCAAGAATTGATCCCTCGTCATCTCTTTGGTCGTCCAACTTTTGCATATCGATGACTCGTGCCAAAACGCAAGTTTGCCAACTCCTTGGGTAATTCAGCAACGGAATCCGCCATGCCCTGCACAATATGATGCCTCACAACTCTCAGCACATCTGTCCCCGGGAATATCTGGCCCAGCGTCCGACCTGTTCGAATAGCCAAGACTTCGACCGCAATTGTAATCCGACTCCAAGAGTATCGAGGTACCGTAGCACCAAGGGCGTTAGCATAATCGTTTCCCGAAGTGTTTTGACTTTCGGGCGCAGCTCGAGAATACCAATGCTAGGCGGTGGGCCTTAGAAGCTTGTTTGGGAGAGTGCAAGGGCGGCTGCAAGGCCCGCTGGAACGACAGACTATCAATCAGTTTGAGATACTCTGAAGGAAGAATAATACAAAAGTGACGCTCCCGGGCAGCCATTTCATAATCGTGAAAATGTCGCAAAAGGCGCTAAGTTATTTGTACTGATTTAAGCTCTCAGCCACAAGTCTCGACTGAAAATAACATGTCTGGCTCACAACCTTGACATTATACCAAAATGCCTGTCCATAGGGCTTCGTAGACTGCCCCGGGTTCTCGTGTAATAAATACACAGTCAGAAGTTGTGTACGACCTATACAGTGTGTAAAAAGGTCCTCTTGCTTGGGTCTCTTGTAACAGGGTAACCTAGTCCTTTTTTATTCTGTTATCATACTTTAGATATTTACGTTTCTGAAGAAGAATACAATTATTGTTAAGGTCTGTTGTCTAATACTACTAAAACATTAGATTTTAGAATTATATAACGATGGGTATCTGATATTTAGGAGCCACAATGGGTTGACTATATTAATTGTAGATAGACTTCGTGATCGCTTTATTTAGATACGGTTTAGCCAATTATCATAATATATTCATCCAAACCCCATTAATAAGTAATGTATTATAGTTGGCAAGTACTAAGTTAGTTATCACTTCTATTTTGTATAATTATTCGTATTAGTTATTATACTTAGCCGTGCTTGCAAGGGGACAATTAATTAACTGAAGTTAAGAAGCAGGCAATACCGAGGTGAAACAGCTAAGATAACGCCAACTGCCGATATTATTTCACTGACTGTGTAGAATGTATTTAATTTTCTGTCCTCGCCGAAGGCCAATACCATGTGTAGTAATGCTATAGAAAGATCAGGTCTATTATCTAATACTTGTATTTATGATAAGAATAATAATATTATATATACTTACTATTATCTTATAATTACTTTAAGAAGATAATAATTACTATATTCTAATTACTAGACTTAATATATATTTATTAACCTTATTAAAGTAGTTATAACTATAGATAATTCTATCTCTTATTATTATAATACTTTACTTTTATGCTTTTATATCTCCTCTTGGGTTACGCTATTAAAGTAAAAATTAGTATATATATTTATTCTGTTTCTTACTAGCTTTAGGAAACTAATAAGCTTATTATTTGCATTACTATATAATACTATTAGTTATTATTATAAGCCATAAACAACAGTGTCTTATTATTTTATAAATAGCATTTTAACAGGGTAAATATTAATCTAAAGCAATAATAGAATATAATATAAAAAAGAAGATATAATATATGAATTAATAGTAAAATAAATCTAATATTTATATAGTTAATTATACCTTAGATTATAGTTCTGTTTACTTTTTATATAGTTATTTATTATTGCTGACTTTTGGCTAGTTTAAATTGATAGTTTCTGGTCTGCCCTTAAATTAGACAAAGACACTCACCGTCCTGTCAACCTTATCCCTACTTGCGTTACTGAGCAAACTGATGTTCTCTTTTTCGTTATACCTAGGCTCTATAGGTATAGGGAGGTTATAGTTTGTCCTACCCTATGATTCGGGTTGTCTACTATCCCCTAAAGGCTATTAACACTATGAGATCCGGCTGTCAAGGTAATTAGTGGTCGGTGTGTGGCAATGACGATGGTTCCTGTTAATTATTGATGACATCACATCGTGATTCTACCTTCCGAGTATATAGTAATATAGTACCAAGTCGTAGGCACTAAATCTTGATCTTATAACTATAAAAAAAACAAGCTGATTCCTACATCATCGTAGAACTAGTATACTCCAACGCAGAAGTTACAACGTGACACGCTGACATTGAGGTGGCTGCTACGACCTTAGCGACTGGGTTAGGCGCGAGAACGGCAACGGTATATGACACCCGCGCAAAGCACGTCATCATACGAGCCGTTTCCTCGACAATGGCTATTGTCCGATCCGTACTCACGGGCTTCTCCCTGATTTCATCGAAATGGTAGAATATGCAGAAGAAGTTGGGTGCTACAACCACCATGTCGAATACAGCCGCGATCTTTCTCGTGTCAGCGGCCTGGAGGAATTTCAAATTCTTGTTGTTGAAATAATTCTGAGCAGGGCCGGAGAAAATACACTTGAATAAAACAGTAACGCCAGCAGTGACCTTGCGAAGGATAGAAATGAATGTATTGTCAATGGGCATTGCTGCAGATAGGTAATCTGCGGCACCCAGTGCAACAGCACCCACGATACCCAATATAGATGAAGGTATACGATATGGATTCTTAGGGTCGGGATGTACAGCTTCGTTAAAGATCACAAAGGTTCCTGGAAAAGTCATGAAACCAGCAAGGGCGTGACCCACGATATGGATGGTTCGTCCTATATCACGCGATACGCCCAAGTGAGAATTTCCAGTGTGTTTCTCATCAGAGGCAAGCCGAATCGGTTGATTTACAACTGCCGAGAATGAAGCCCAGTCTTTGGCATCTATCAAAGATCGGGTTGTAGCGTTGTCTGCAAAGAGAGCTTCGCCTGTGGCAATCTTGTGTATGATTGTGATTCCTGCCGCGCCGATCCAAAGGAATAGATCAAGGAAAGAAATATCGGGGATTCCATCAGACTGAGTATTTCAGATATAATGGGGATGTGTATTTTGGTGTCGAGTATTTCGAAGACGGTCCCAGCAAGTCTATGCAGAACATCCAGTATAGCATCAACGACAACTTTCGTTGTCCCAAGAACACCTTCGACAAGAATTCCAACAAGCCGTTTCAGTATGTCTGCCAGGCTGAGTGTCGTGAAACCTTTTGCCAGGTCCTGAAGCTGCTCATAAGTCCGTAGGAAGACCGCCCCTTCTGCCTCTAGTGCTGCGATCATGTCGTCCACTAGACCCTGAACCTGACTTGGTTCTGGCATTGCACCTTGTGTCGTGATTTGACCAACTTGGTTCTTCAAGTGTCCCATCATCATCTGAGAACTAGGAGTTTGTTGTTCTGTGGTAGTATCGACCATCTGTCCCGAAGGCGGCTTTGAAGCTGCATCGCCGAGCCCAGACCAGTCTTTGATACCGGACCATTCAGCGACTGCTTTCTGGGCCTCATCCATGCACTCATCGAATTCTCCCTTCGCAGTTTTGATGTCAGATACCATTTCAGTCAGATGATATCTCACCAAATTGTGCGTTACCTGTTTAGTGCGGCGGATATCGTCCCAGTCAAATAAGAACTCGAGATATCGAAGAACCTTGTTGACCCCAGTCTTAATCTGATCAAAGACCCATTCAACAGCACCTACTACAGCATCAACTGTATCGAGGACGGCAGCATAAACGTCACTACCAACGCTGACGATGAACTGCCACAAGCCGGTGGCAGTTTCCTTAGCAAAGTCTACCACCTTTTCAACTCCTGTCTTGAGCCAATTGAACAAGTCTCCAATTGCTATGGCGATACAATCGACAAAGCCAGATCGTCCGCTGCCTTGTGAGACCACCATTCTTGTAGTGGCAGGAGCTACCATTCCGAGTGATAGTTGAGAAGCCCGACTTCGGTTCTTGTTGTAAGTATCAGTCAACAACTTCATATTCTTCACGGTCGTCTCAAGGTCTGAGTCAGACACAGAAGATAAAACCAGTTTGTCTGTCCCAGAATGTCCCGTGACACCACCAGCAACAGTATTCGTCCTAATCTGGGCATTCTTCAAGGCTTCCTTATCAGAAAGTTTGGCCATTTTATTGAACGAAATGGCCATAGGATCAACGATATGCTCAGTTAGGCCCAGCCTCACATTGATGATAGCCCCAATAATGCTGGCCGTGGCCTGGATGATGATCACCTGACCGGATGCATCCACAGGGATAGTAACCGGAGTAGTGGAAAGGATGTAGTAAAGCCCATCAATGTAGACCGGGGTGCGTGCCTCCGTCGTGAGAACGATTTCACGTTCCATTAAGAGGTTACCGTTCTGTCCTCTGACTTTGATCGTAGTAGTATACGAGTTGAAGGATATCGAGCTGCTTTGCGGGCTTGCCTCGAGCATAATGGGTTGAGCACACCAAAGCTTAGACTTTGTGTGAGTCGCTTGTGTAAGCTTCTGGATCTGACTTCCTCCTGCTGCAAAGACCGTGTTTCCACCGTCTTTGAGATTGATGAATGAGGTAATGCGCTCGATGCCACGCAGGACAGGGACAGGAGCACTCCAAGACATTGGGTCCGCTAGGTAATCGATATGACATGATGTATAGTAGACAATGTTGCTCGCATTCTTACCAAAGATCGTGGTGATCTTATTATGCATAAGTGTAATCAGAGTGTCGGTGCCAGCGAAAACAGGGTTGGTCAGCAATGCTGTTCCTACAGTGTTATCGTCCAGCTGCTCGTCAGGATTCCATCGGTAAATTGTGGAATTGCCGACAGCGTAAAAGTCAGTTGTACCATACCAGGGCGAACTCTCATCCTCATAACGCGCTGAGGCGATTGCTGTTGCTACTAGTTTGTCGGGAAGAGGCAGTCGAGTTGGCATCGGAGCAGCACTGCCTGAAGGATTGAAAAAAGGGACATAGGAGCACTGAGGAACTCCTTTCACAGCACCGGCTGTATAAATACCATCTACAAAAGCATCGGGTACACGACCCACACAGCTCTGGTAAGTGCCTTCCTCAACTTCAAAGGGCAGTATATGTGGCATCCAATGAGGTTCCGAAGGTGAGAAAGGGTCAACCACGTATCGAGAAGTAGCCTTGAGCTCTGAGTTAGGATCGCGCAGGATGTCAACCATGATATACTGCTGTTGCTGGTCCGTCTCTGAAATGTAAATATCGGTAATATGGATAGAGCTTGGCCCATCTTGAGCATCAAAGGGAAAAGACGTCCAAGAGCAGTTAGGGATCCATTCAGAAGTAGAAGAGTGAGAATTAATGAGGGAAAGGAACAATGTGTCTGAACCATCGGATCGTACTGACATAGCCAGGCTTATGGTATTTTCGTTCATAACACTCTGGCCTATATCGAACTGCCTAACCTTTGCACCAGATGGAAATCTGTTGTCAATGGTTTTGGATGATAAGTCCGTGGCTCTCCAACCAGTTTGTATTTCTGCAACAGTTTCTTCAATGACATTAAAGACGCCTGAAGAGTCAATACTGAAGAGCAATGCAGTCCCATTTGCAGCCTGAAGAGCTCGGAACTTGCCCTCAGGCTCAACTACCTTTCCCTGAACGTAGTTGAGCATCATCTCTGTACTGCTGGTGACAACCTCTCGTTCTTCGGCTACACTGGGCTTCAGGTAGACATCATCCTTGGTGCGGGTTAGCATGCCCTCTATTTCGGGACCATTCTCTCTGTCTTGAGAGTTATAGATCGTCCCGGTTGCATTTGAGACAGCCGAAACATCATTTGCTAATCCCAGGCTTTCGGCCATACGCTTTTCGACTTCGCCACCGTGCTCTTCATCCAATAGTTTCAGTACATACGCAGCAAGACGTGGCACTTCATTTAGTTGGATGACTTTGGGAGGACTGGAAGCCTCAGAACCCTTGCGACCCTCCGACTTGTCTGTTGGGTTCACGTAGGTGATGAGACAACAAAGATCCGAGGAATCAGAGAAGGAAGCGTCGTTGAAAGAGAACACCTTTGCTCCGGGAAACACAAAGCTCTGCATGTTGTTGAAGGGGATGCTCTGTAGCTGAGCATTGGCGAATTCCGAGCTGGAATCTTTAACCTTCTGCAGTAATTCTTGGACATTGAACGATCCTGTGACGGAGCCAGCGTTAATTTGTTGCGACTTGTCAGTGGAAGTGGAATTCGTCGTTGGCGAAGAGGTCAGACCACCATTCTGATCAACAGAGATAACATATTCATCGGTCAGAACTTTATCAACAACCATAGCTTTTGCGCCAGTTTGTTTCGCGCCGGATCTTCCTTGCAGGACCTCAACCATAACCAGAAGTCTCTGGATAATGGTGAAGGTATTCCCACCTTTATAATAGAGAGGAAGAGATTGGTCCCACTTATAGTCGCCTAACACGACGCTACAGGAGTATGTCGAGTTGAGGATGAGCTGGCCGTATTCGTTTGGTGTTTCGCCCCAGGACCTGGCTGTATAGCTGTAGTATAGGCTGGCGACAATCGGACCAGCATCCTTGAAAGCGAGCGTTGGTTCCTGTCCGGGACGAAAACCGAAAACCCACTGCAGTTGTCCCGAGCTACCATCGGCATCCACGGAAGCGATAGTCTGGATGCAGGATTTCCGAGCCTGGGGTAGTATTTTGTCAAGGAGATATTGAGCGATGGTATTGCGCTTAATGGAAGTAACGCCGCTGCTCTGAGATACGTCTTTTGGCTCGATCCAGTTCCAACTGAAAGATTGGGGGCCTGGTAGTTGGTTTCCGTTGATGGCGCAGAGATAATTGAGAGTCGTGGCCTTTAAGTCTTCTGGAGATCGAGCATGAACAACTGGACTGATCCAGCGTTCAAGTGCAGTTACCTGAAGTGGAGATGCAGATGGTTCTTGAGCCACGGCAGTAACTCCAATAACTGGTTCGCCATGATCCTTTGCGAAAATAGACCAGATTCTGGTGAAACTCTTCTTCAACAACTGCAAGGCAGTTTCGTCAGCAAGACCGAAAAATCTCGAAGAAGATCCCTGCGGAATAGCTTCCTGGAGGTTGAAAAGAAGCTGTTGCAAACTGAAGGCTGTGCCCGAAATATTCTCCAATTTGAGCTTAAGCGCATCACGTTCTTCTGTGTTAGAGGCAAAGTATGGGGTATTTAGGTTCTTGTCCAGTTCCGATGTCACCAGATCGGTTTGCGTCTGGAAATACCACGGGTCTCCCGGAAGCTGACTATACCATACCCATGATCCCATTTCCTCCACTTCTACGTTAAGAATCATGGTGTAAGCGAAACCTCTTATGTGTAGATATACATGTAAGACAACTCACTGGTTGGGATATTATTTTTAATGACGGTGACATCGGAGCAGTACATGTTGAAGATGGTATCTTTGGCGGTTTCACCAAAGGTGATGATCGGCTCAGGCAATCTTATCTGCGGTCCCCTGTCTGGAACTCTCACGATGCAACCAGGCGGAATACCGGGTCGAATCCTGATGGAACAGACCAGACCAATATCACGCATCTTTTGGAGTCGCTGATCCTGCCAGTCGGTGTTGGTCGGGATGTCAAAGGGATTGATTCCGCCACTCATATCGAGAAGTTGATCCAGATCCATTTCCACAGTAGGGTCTGGGTTCTTATATCTTAGGAAAAAGCGGTAGGTGTATTTCTGTTTTCTTGCTATGTTCATGAGGTATTGAACTAGGCCGGCATTGATGCTTTCCTGAGTGGTGGCGACAACAAAGTCATAGCCGTACTTTGGGTCACTGAGATTAGATTGGTTAGGAGCCATGGGGATTGAGATAGCAATAATAACGGATTTTTAATGAAGAAACGTGCTGTTGACGATGTACTTGTAGGGTTCAGTCACTCTCTTTAAGTAAATACCCATTTTGTTTTTACTCAAGGACTATCTAGACGAGTTGACCATTTATACTTTCCACACAATCACCGCCATCATTCCAGTGTAAAATATGGCATGATTGTCAGCCGCGCAAGTCAATCGTGATAGTCACATGTAAATTTGGAAACGGTTATCACGGCACAACGATACATTCCAGCTCAAATGCCAAGCATGTAGACTACTCGATGGGGTCCGTCTCCAGACCCTACCCGGGTAACCGTTGACTTTGCGGGGCAGAGATGATTTCAAGCTGCAAACGGCAAACGGCACAGATAAGCCGTATGCATCAAAAAAATTAGTCTCAGCCGACAAATTACCTTCATAAATGTTTTAGGACCTTTC
This sequence comes from Fusarium oxysporum f. sp. lycopersici 4287, assembly GCF_000149955.1. NCBI lineage: Eukaryota > Fungi > Ascomycota > Sordariomycetes > Hypocreales > Nectriaceae > Fusarium > Fusarium oxysporum. Next base: position 4,604,576 of record NC_030990.1, read on the forward strand.
CCCGCAATCTACCACCATTACAATTTATTAACATGTAGATAAAGTGGCCTGATTTTATAAGAATCAAAGCGGGACAGAATCTATCTCACCAGCGCCTATCTACAAGTCAAAACGGCACATTGCATGGTTTGGTTTCCTCCGTTTTCAGTGTGCATTTAACTCCTATGGCCACATGGTGACACGAAGACTTTGCAAATAAGCAAAGCCGACAAAAACCGCTATTCAAAATCACCAATTAAACACAGGCCCAATTGCTGCTGTGCTAATTAGAATTCTTTATTTCAGAGAGCTTGGCACATATTGCCCAATGGTGATTTCAATTTACTCTCTTCTAAGACGGATTGGGCTCTGTAGCGTTCCTCGTACAGCCAATACCTGGACAGGGCACTAACTGCTGCTGTAGTATATACTGCAAATTTACAGCCTTTTTCTTTTTGACTTACATCGGTGTTAGTAAGCCACCCAGTATCAGCAAGATATTAACAGCCGACATAATTACACAGACCGATAGACGGCCTCTCTATATAGTCCTAGCAGGTTAAATCGGTATCAACCTAATATAGGTGGAAAATATCCTTATAAACACCTTTCAGATTATAAGTTATTAGAAAGTAAACCGACTTCTTAATAAACCAGATATATTTATACCTTAATATTCTAATAACCTATAAGTTAATGTCCTTATTTTAGTATTTTATTAAGAATTAAAGCAGTCTAGCAGTAGTATATTCCTTATAATAAACTAAGTAAAATCCTTTAATATAGTAATAGTGAGCAGAATCTACCTTAAGCTGAAATACTAACTACTAGGCATAGACGTATATGAAGCTATCTAGAAGTATTTCTTATAAAAGGCCATAACTAAGCATGGCGCCATAAATAGTATAGCACTAATTAAAGGTATAATACATAAGGAGCTTAATAGCCATAAAGTATAGTCTTGCCTTATTTTAAAAATAGCAGCTAATTATTATATAAATCTAAAATACTATTCTTATGGCATAACCTATAGCTATATATAGGGCTGTAGTTATCTATAAAAATTATCTTATAAACTCTATTATGGCATAAGAATAGTTTTATAAACACCACCTAGGATTTAGTACTTTTAATAACTTAAGATCTTATATCTAATTTAATTAGCTATATAAAATCCTTATTATAGCTTTAGATATATCCTAATAAGGGAGGGGAAGGTAAATAAAGGGCCAAAGTTACTATATTAACTTTAGTTCTTATAATCTTTACTCCTTATATATTCTTAGTTAGGACGTAGCACTGCAGGTTAGGGGTCTCACATAAAATAAGGATAAAGAAAAAAGTATACTTTAAATAATTACATACATATGTATAAAACGATGCGGAATAAATCAAAGGGTTAAGGTGGTAGCCCATTGGGTCGATTGGCATTTAGCAAGGGTAAGCAACCTGGTAATCAACAACAGCTGCGGGGAAGAGAATAGACGTAAAGGATAATGGACAAAGCGGACAGGAGCGAGAACAGGCTGACGAGTGAACCAAAGATGATCGCTGCCACCATTTGCGGTCCAAAGACCCCATGGCATGCTCGCGAGGGTCGACACCCGGCGGCAAGTAATAGACTCAATTTGGTCAGCATGTGAGCAGCAGGAGACGTTAAGGGGACAGAAGATGCTGAATTTAGACACCCTGTCACTCCTTTTAGTAGCGGCCCTAGCACTTGATACTTTCTGCCCAAAATGGAGGCCTTGTGGCAGCGCTTTCTCGGTTTATGGAGTAAGAAATATAAGGTATATATAGCATAACCGCTAGGTTTATAACGCAAGTTATTAGATATCAAACCCAGACCACGAGGGAGGTCTTATAGCCTAAGATACTAAACGAGCCTGTAAAGGAGCTTAAGATGCCTATACTTCTCTTTAGTGCAATAACAACAATCTAGTAATATACTCTGCTTCTAGTAGGATAAGATAATATAAACTCAGCTAACATATCGCCTAAGAAGCACTGCAGGACTATAACCAGAACAAATCCATAAACAAAATCTCTGGGGCCATCTCAGTGATGAGGCCGAGACTAAGACCAGTATAGGAAATTGTGATAGTTAATGCGAGGCTGATTGGACCGAGAGTGCTAAAATGTCTGTGGAGTTCCTGCTTACTGCCTTGTGGTGGTTAGCTTGGAAATGTTTAACTTATACTGGCTTCTTGGTTGACTTACCTATTTGTGCGAGGCGAAGCTTATCGGGATTCATGGCATGCTTCAAGTCTGCTGCCTCCATGCTATGCTGGCTATGCGCCACGGATATGTCTTCGGATTTCCCCATATTGACAGGTTGTAATTAAATCAGCGGTTCCAAACAAGCTCAATATCAAGCTTGGGTAAAAGTGGAACAAAAGACACCCTATGCAGAGTCGCATGCGGAGTAAGACAAGCTTTATCTTATTTTTATCTCGCACTCCATCCTCACTACGTAGCATATCCCCTTGGAATTCAAGCACGGAAATGCTTTCGAAATTACCCTATCTCTTCCCACCAACTACTGTGAACCCTGACTGGCAAACATTTCATCCTGGAGGATGAATCAGGTGTCGATCACATCAATGACAGGCGCTAAGATGCCTTTTCTGGCCAACTTCCGATGATCGCAGCTTATTCCCTCACAAACTTTCCCAGAAACCCTTGACGGCGGGAAAAGATCGTACGGCCAAGTTCGGAGAAAAGGGAACGGTGAAGCACGGGTCGGTATAGTACGGTGGGAATTCCCTACCGCTACCTCGCGTCATCTCCAAGTTAAGCTATCAAACACCCAAGCATCATTAATTCAAATGCAATCCAGCTATGGAATCTATATTTCTATTGAGGTCTGAGCAACGTAACACCAAATTCTACTACCACTGTCGTCTCCGAAGAGCAGAAATTAATTATAAAAGCCGAGATCCTCTTCGCAGGCCAAAACTCATGCGTGCTAACCCCCGAGGTCACTCTCGGTCCATACTTCGTATCACCAAACTGCTGCCACGTAATATCCTTAAGCTGGAAACCTCCGATAGCGCATTTGCCATACTCCTCAGACCAGCCTGACGCTTGACAGTCAGGGTTCGAGTTACAAAGAGCCGCACAACGCTCCTCTGAATCCTGGTTGGGAAACTTGGAAGGTGCCTCGTCCCATTGCCATGGGAAGTAACCCTGATGTTGGCAGACCAAATCGCCGGCGTCAACCTGCTTGATCGAACAAACAGCGTCCTCGCTCGTAATGCTCGGCGTGCAAGTCGCTGTAGGGAGAGCAGTTCTCAGCGACGCAGAGTATGCATCGCGATCTTGGTCATGGCAGAAGCATTTAAAGCAACTTTGGTCACTCCAATTCATATCCGAATCGTCTCCGCTGTCGGAGGTGAACGCGGAGGTAAAGATAGAGTTGGAGGAGAAGACACACGCAGATTGGTTCTGATCCCATGCGGAAGACTTGCAGCGGTGAGGCATTTGGGTTGCAAATGGCTACACAATTCTGGTAAGTGTTGATACCATCTTG
>NC_030990.1:4608186-4610728 GCF_000149955.1 Fusarium oxysporum f. sp. lycopersici 4287
AGTGTTCTTCATAGTTCCATATTTACTGCAGTCTTGATCATTATAGTTGTTCTGATCGAAGGTGCATCCATCGGATAAAGCAAGGGTACATTGAGGCATGGCAGACTCGGTGGTTGTTGGGACGTAAGAAGAGATGAAGGTTGTAAGAGGTTCAGTACGTGAGGGGGTTATTGTCGTGTGTTCAACGGTATGTTCAGTAGGGCTAGGAGCCTCGCTGGTGGTATCTTGCTGAACTGAGCAATCGTTGGAGCAGGACCAGCAGCCCTGGGAACTCCATGGTAGAATGTAATCGTGGGCATTCAAAGCCTGTGCTTCCTGGAATGCGCTGCTCGTCATGGCGACATTGGAAAAGATGCACCGTCCCCGCGCGGCATCGTGAGCTGAGGCAGCACAGCCGTCCAGCTGATAACAGATAGTCGCACATTGTTCCGAGTTTGTCTGCATAGTGGCCTGATCGAAATCGTTGTTGGCATAAGGCTGGAGATCAACAGCGCCGAGGTTACCGATCTTCTCACAGACAAGGTCTGAAGATGGTGAGCTTCGGAGATGGCAGTTGGGACAAAGAGTAGGTGTGGAGGGAGAAACCGATGTAGTCATAATTTCTGGAAGAGAGGTGGTTGAAGGTGCGAGGGTCGAGGTCTCGATATCCGCTGGGTTCTTGATGTCACAATCCTGACACTCGAAGCAATCGAAATCATTCCACATCAGAGAATACTGCTGATTCAGATCAATACCAACGACGCCCAGTCTGTCACCTAGCATCCAGCAGCTAGTCTCCCCGCCCAAATTGTACAACGCAAAGGCTTTGCAAGCAGATCCTTCTTGCTTGCAAAGGAGGGCACAGTCAGCGATGGAGTTTTGTCGAGGGTTGCTCGACTTTGTGCGACCCCATGTACCTTGCTTTGCCTTTCCAAAAGCCCAGCAGGCCCTGGGGGCGGGTAGGACGATCATTATCAGACAGCTGTGGAATTCCTGGCAGGGACACCGTCTGGGTTGCTTCTGGCTGCACAGGCTTGCAGTATCCAGGTGGAGGGGCTCCTACGGGGCAGACACGCGAGCCAGTTGGTAAAGAGCTTGCGGTCGAGGGGGAACTGTCACTTGCGGTTGAAGGATGCAGGGCGCTAGTGGTTGGGTTCAGGGTGAGAGTCGGAATGTCGCTCTCTGATGCTGTTGGCGGTTTCTGTGTAGTAGGCTCAGAGGCAGTCGATTCACCAGTCGCGCTTGTAGGTTCTTTGGTCTGAGCTCCATCAGAACCGTGAGTTACAGTGTCACTACCGATGACAGACTTGGTTGATGGATGGAAAGTCTCGGTATCGGAACCCATGGAAAGACCAGTTGTCGGGTGTGCAATCTCCGAAGTGACGGCATCAGCTCCAGTGGAAGTCAGGGTTTGTGTCGATGGGCTTTTGGTGCTCTCCTTACTGTTTGGCGCGTTGGATGTCGTAGATCCTACCGGCAACCCACTCGTAGTAGCAACATCATTTCCATCACCAAAGTCAATCGATACATCGTTGATCGTCTGAGGAGTGACCTGGTTAGACATAAAGATAGAGTCGACATAAATAGCCGCAATTCCACCAATCGGGCAATTGACCGACACTGAAAAGGCACCCTGTGTGTTGGGAACATCGGTTTGCTCAAGAACAGTATTCCAGTCGATAGCTGTTCCAATACTGAGGATTGTCGATGTGTAGAATTGATGGCCGGCGATAGAAGCGCTTAGGGTGCAGACATTGATCTGGCTGGCAGTAACAACAGCATAAAAGAAGCGAACAGTGTACTTCTTCTTGATGTCGAGGGAGTCAAGCTGTTGAGAAATGCTTACGATGTTTCCAATGGCTCGCTTGCGTCCGGGAGGGCTGTTGGCAGCTTGCAGCTCGACACAACCCTTCTCTTTGCTGCCATCGCCGGTATAACCCTGGTTCTCGACAATTTGACCCTGGCCTTCGACGGTGTAGTTGGGGATGTAACTTGGGTTGGTGGGGTCTCTGAGGGCAAAGTTTCCGTTACCAATCACGTTCTTGACAACGAGGGGTCCCCTTGTCTCCGAAGTGGTCGGGGCAGCTGTCGTTACTGTTGCTTCGGTATGACTGGTCGCACCATGAGGCTTGCATGGGCCTGCCAGGGCAACATTAATGTTGCACAAGATAGCCAAGCCCGTCAAAGCGAAAGCAGACCGCATGGCGAAGGTTTAACGAGTGTAGTAGCCAAGAGAGGCGCTGAGAGGGTTAGCAAAAGCAGCGAGAAGACCCGGGCAGCGGCATATCGACTGTTTATGAAGATACCGGCTGCGGAATTCGGCGACCTCGGCCCCTAATTCAATAGAGATATTCCCAAGGAGAGCGGTCGAGACCCTTATTTCCACGCTATGAGACTATTTACTTAAAATCAACGGGTCCGCCAAATAGGTAATGACTAGTGAACGCCTCGTCCTCTGCTCTGAAAAGGAAATATTTCCGCTTTTGCTGGACGAAAATCGAACGCGTGACGAGGAGAGGAGACCGTTTGTGTCTTCCAGAAGGGCCCTCCCGCTTTTCCTATC
>NC_030990.1:4611695-4638863 GCF_000149955.1 Fusarium oxysporum f. sp. lycopersici 4287
CCATTTTACGCAATTGAGACCGAGAACCCAAAGACTAGGTATTGGACGTTGCGCCATATACGGGACTGGACCAAGCTGGGCTATCAACACGACGACCTTCTCCCTGGGCCAGACGCGATCCTTCCTGGTGGAGACTTACACAAAGAACAATTCAAGCTGGACCTTGAAGCACATATCCAGAAGATCTATCCAAGTGCTCAGAAGTACTATGAGGCCTTGTTCAAGGACGACACAGTTCCTAACAAAAAGTCCTTTGGGCCTCACAATACAGACAACAAGACTTGGAACGACTACCTCATCAATGTCATCTATGATCGCTATGCCCTGAATGGAAGTTCATATTCCATTCAATTCTGGCTTGGTGGCAATCGAAGAGACCGCGATACGACATTCAGAGACAGAGAGAACTTGATTGGGTAGGTATACTCATTCGCCGGACTAGAGCCTACTGCCGAGGGTTGCTACAACTGTGCAAGCCAGAAAGACGAAAAGGTCCTCTCTCGAGCTCATGTACTCCTGACGATCCCGATCATTCCCCAGGCACTAGATGAAGGATTCGAACATATTGATTCCACCACGACGGATCAAGTTGAAGATTACCTTGCGAAGCATCTTCACTGGAAGGTTGTCCAGTTTGGAGGTAAGGTTAGACCTGTCACTAACTTTCCAAAGACCATTATTTCCGTGATGAAAGTCACAGGAAAGCCTCAGGAGACACACAAGGCGCTTCCTCCAGTATATGCCGAATACAGGCTTGTACAAGCCTACTGAGCAGATGGACTGTGGTGTGAAGAAAGGAAAGGGAATGCTGAGAGCGCCTGAAAAGTTAAGCTTCAGAACTTTCGAGGACTAGTCCTCCGTTGGTGGCTTTTCTAGGGTAGCTCGTAAAATCGGAAATTACGTCAAGTTAGACCCGCTGCTACTGAAAGCAGGATCGAGGCTAGGGGGTTTTGGACTGGCAGCGGAGGTTTTGATTGGCTAGCAAAGAGTCGAATCCTTCCGAAAATCAATAGTTTACAGATGGGCTGCTCTCTAGAGGACTACTTTCTCACCACTAAATCTTTGAGATGAGATTTGCAAAAGGGGCCGGAAGTAGATGCCGATTGCAAAAGAAATAAAACACAAGCATCTATTTACTCTCTGTGCATCCACTTACTTCGTTTTTGGCGCTTTCAGTTCAGCAGCTATTGTTGATGTGGCGTTGACGATCATCACAATCAAAGTGACATTACTATCCGCTCTGCTTATCGCGTCAGCGTCTGCCGATGCAGGCACTTGCACCCAGGTATTCCCAATAATGTGCCATGATATTTCCTGGCTAACAGTTCTAGGACGCATGTCTCAAAGCAGTTGGACTGTCCAAACGCCGAGCTCGAAGATGGCCGCCCGCACATGAGAGCGACTGTTCCTCATTCCTCCGATACACTTCTATCCCTTCCGCGACGACTGTGACTGCGACTGGGGAGCAGTCGACCGTGACATTGAAGGATACGGAGACTCTGAGCCCGGAGACGGATGAGGCGACTGCGACACAGTCAGATCAGATGTAGGTCCCTTGAGCATATACTACATACAGAACTGACATCATCTAGCGCTACGACCAGCATTACTTCCGACCCTGTGACCGTTTTTGTTGCCGTCACCCCAACCAAGACTGTCACTGTCACTGTTGTAGGTGCCAGGAAGCCCATCTGCCATGAGATTATGCTGTTGACTTCATCTACAGACACCAGACCCCTACCTTGAAACCGACATCAACGTAAGTATAACCAGAACTTACCCACGGACAAAGACAAAGGCTGACAGAACACAGACCAAGACAGTTGTTCAGACTGACGTGAACACGTATGTATTGGCCTCCCGTAATAAAGTCTAACTCTAACTCTCTTTTAGCATTACGGAGACAACCTATTTCGGCCTCCCTTCCAAGCGTGCTATTGCCGCTCGATCAACCAAGAACATCCTTAGGCCAACAGACATCCCATCCTATGCTGCATCATGCATAAATGCCGAGCAGTACAGCAGTGCTTGTGCCTGTATGGGTGTCCAAGAGACTACCATTGAAGGAACTGGTTCTATCATTACAGAGACTGTTGAGCTTCATCCTGAGACGGTTGTCGATGTCTACACGGAGACTAGACCTGCAGTGACTATCACTACAACACTCCCAGCCAAGACAAGAACCGTTACTGTCACTCTCCCTGGACGTCGAATCACTGAGACAACTACCGCCGACGCTACCACAGTTTCGACCTCCTTCACTGCCGATCAAGACACCTCCGTCATCACCCAGCAAGCCACCGAGGTCGACCAGACGACATCCGTCACCCCCAAGACCCGCTCAGTCGGACCAATCTGCACCACCTACACGCCCTCACAGACCTCATGCAACTGCAAATTCGAGGTCCTCTGCGACCAAGCAGTTACCGTCAGTTTATCAAACTTTGAAAGACATATAGACTTCAACACTTTTGTTGGTAGCTTTGAGGAGTGTATGCAGCGCTGTGACAGCAACCCGAGCTGCCAGTTCGGTGATTTCGCGTCCCTTCCACAGGGCGGTCTTTGGTCAAGTTACAGTGGCAATCCGGGAGACTCTGGCACTTCGTCTCGAAGCGGTTCCAAGTATTTTGAGAAGGACGGAAATGTCGACTGCTCGTCTTGCTCACAGTAGAGCAGGGAAAGGTTGCGGAAGAGATTAAAGTTCCCTAACACCTGTGTTCATTGTATAATATATTATCAGTCACTGCTATTCTCACATTCCTTACATACACGACACAGCTTTTCATAGAGCCAATGGCCTACTGGGGATGCAATCATATCTTGGAACATGTTTCGGCACCTATTCATATCTGGAGGCGGTTAGCATCGGCATTGGTAGATTTATCGGCATGAGCTGTTGCCAAACCATGATGGAGTTACCGAAACCCGTGGACTGGACACGCTAGGTGCCTGCGCCTTGTATTGCGAAGGGCGTACAATGAGTTATTTCTTGTCCGGATTTTTTAAGAGAGTGATTTGTAGTAACTCATATAGTCATGAATAAAAACGACAGTAGACAAATTGATTCAGTTGAATGAACTATATTTCTTTACTCAGTATTTTATTAATACGCCTCAGTCAAGACCAGCCAATATGAGAATTGGCTTCCTAGGTTTGGGAACGATGGGCACGCCCATGGCCCTCAATCTTCGTCGACAATTTCCCGTCACGGTGTGGAATCGAAATGGTGCCAAATGTACGCCCCTCATCGAGGCCGGTGCTAAAGCGGCAAAGACTCCTTCCGAGGTGGTTGAGAAATCCGATGTCATCTTCACAATGCTCTTCGACGGCAAAGCAATCCAATCCATGATCGACAACGAACCCGATAACGGTTCCATGAGAGCCATCCGTGGTAAAACACTCATCAACACAAGCTCAGTACCTGTTGCGTTCAGCCATAAACTTGCGCAGCAGGTCCAAGGTGCGGGAGGGAAGTTTGTCGAAATGCCTGTAAGTGGCAGTAAAGGACCAGCTGAGCAGGGGCAACTTGTAGGCATGATGGCTGGTGACCCAGAGGTTGCTGAGCAGATCAGACCCGTTGTTGAGCCCATCACTACTGCCGCGATCTATTGCGGTCCTATCGGGTCAGGCTTAAAGGCCAAATATTCTATCAACCTATTCTTGGTCTCTGTGACAGCGGGTCTCGCCGAATCGGTGAATCTTGCTCGAGCTCAAGGTCTAGACTTGGAGGCCTTTGCACAGGTCGTCAACAGCAGTCCTTTAGCATCTGCATACTCCAGGGTCAAAATTGCAAAGATACTCAAGGGAGATTGGACACCCCAGGCTGCCATCAAAGACTGCTATAACAGCACTGAGCTGATCAAGTCGGCTGCGCAAGGCGTTAAAGTTCAAACTCCACTTGTCCAACTTTGCAATTCTCTCTATAGAGAAGCTCACCAAAATGGTTTGGGGGAGGAGGATATGATGGCCATCTATAAAATGTTTGCTGAAACTCCGAGTAGATATGCTGAATAATTATATAAACAGAGTAAAAGGATATTGTGACTATAGCTCATACAGACCTCTAGTCCTTCAAGCGATTTGGCATAACTTGCCCTCCTTATCACCTTTCCCATGTCGCTTTTAGTTCTGGCCAAAGCAAAGCATCAGAGGATATGCACTTTCAAGTCAGTCTAGTCAGGATTAAAATCAATAAATAATCTCTTCAGCCTTTTCTCTTGATGTTCAGTATTTTATAAATCTATTCATGCGGTTCATCATCGTACTGTATTCCACTAGCGGAAGGTTAAACTTCGGGAAAGTGGATTTTTCAGCCACTGTAGATATGATCTCACCATGGTTTATGAGGTTCGCCCTCCATTCAACAAACAAGAAATACATTGCACAAGACGTATTTGTACCCACTAACTGTGAACAACTTGCCGTGCAGGGTTACACGTATGGCACGACGATCTTGACCTACCACGTTTGCGAGGCAAAGGTAGACCTTCCAGTGACACGCCGAAGCGGTGATAAATTGTACAAGTTTGGGAGGTGATATTGAAAACCCTGTGCGCTCAAGAATCCTAAGCTTCTCCACCCTTTCTTTTTCTCGCTAGGCAGCATCGGCCATCAAGATATGGCCGAGCCAAGCAAACGTGTTGGGGGTCAGTACTCCAGAAAGCGCGCCTTGCACGCGTGTCTTGTCTGCAGAGCAAGGTTTATTATCCCTTCGTTTTCAGAGCCTTAGGACCATATTAACTGAACCCAAGGAAATCTCGGTGTGATAGCCAACGGCCGAGTTGTGGCTTCTGCCTCAAGACCAACTCAGAATGTACTTATCCAGACATAGAATCCGCTAGGTGAGGTGACCGCGACCAGCCCCCAGCAGTACCCAAACTGACATTGGGTTTCAAGCCTAGACAAAGCTTCCTTGCTCATCCTGGACAGAATCCAAACTATGGAGAGTAATGTGCTCAAACAGCTCATGGATGCCACAGCCAGTGGGGCCTTGGTCACGTCCACTGCCAATCTGTCCACGTCAGTTGTAAGGCAGAGACCTAGATTATGGAGTCAGTGGCCGAGTGGGGATGTGATCATGTCTTGGAATGTGCTTCGAGAGCCCATCGCCAGATGCGGCCAGCGTCGACATTGGGAGATGTATCGGGATGAGCTGCTACCCAACGCCGATGGAACTTCGGAAACACCTGGGCCAAGTCCTTCGATAAAGGCAGAGTTTGTGAGGCCGGATGCAGCAACTGGTCTATTCGATTATGACCAAGTCATGCCAGACGATATGCCAGTGGATTCCACTCCAGAATCAGCAAATCTCACGGCATCACTTATCAGAAACTATGTTGTCAATATCCACAGCAAGTCCCCAATCTTGGACCTTGATTTCTTGAAAGACTTGGAAGATCGACTACTGAAAGACAGCGAGCTTCAAAACTGGCCAGTTCAGAAGCAGCTACCAATAGGACTGCATCCTCCAGATATGGCAATCTTGCTCTTGGTGCTCGCTTTGGGAGAGGTCTCGTCAAGGACAGCCCCAGAAAGCCACCCACTTGGACAATCCAGCTATATCTCTCTGGCACTTCCTTGGCTTGGAGTCACGGCTTACAGTGGTGGTTCACCCATCAAAGACTTACAAGCACAGTTACTACTCGCTAGTTATCAGATGTGGATTCTGAAGCCGTGGAAAGCTTGGTGCTATATTGAGACAGCAGCTGCCAAAGCCGAGACAATGTTACTAAGGTATGTCTACTCTCGCCGATGAAGTCGTAAGTCACTGACCGAACAGGTATCCCGATATACTGGAGCAGAAACTTAGCCACAGAGTACTCTGGGCCACTGCAAAAATGCAACTGGAGTTAACCGAAGAGATCTATCCACACCTAGGACTTCTGAAGTCAGGCAGGCTTGGACAATTGATCCAAAGCACTCCAATTCCGCCACCGCCTCCTGAGCCGTTTGAATGGCCGAGTATCGGTTCGCAGCTTGACACGGATACGTGGTATTACTACCTAGCTGAGACTTCCAGTCGGAGATTGGTTGAACGTATCAAGGCCGAGCTCTACAGTGGTATGTTTTTCGCACTATTATCTGTGTCTGAGTCTGATAATTTTACAGATCAGTCCACTGAGTCTGGTATAGCATCCAGTATAAGCACCAGTTATCCATTGGCGTGCGAGTTTGAACGTCAGATAAACGAATGGTAAACCTTATGAGTTAGGCAGCAGAATTCACGGAGTAGAGCTGCCTTGTTTAACATGGAGCTATAACTGACTAGTCAATAGGATGAGCTCCCTCCCGGCAGACCTACGAGTTGCTTCACAGCTTTCCTCCGACTTCTCCCCAGGAACAATTGAAACCCTGGGGCAATCCATCAGGCAGCGAATGCGAAAGGTTCTGGTTGATAGGCAAGGACAGCTTATGATGCTGGTGTTCCGTCCTTTTCTCGCGGCTCTTGCAGATGCTCACTCTGACACAAACGAATCAGGTGCTAGCGCTGACGCTCTATTAAAAGGAACTGCAAAGTTTTTGTACTATGCAATGAAGTTTCTCCACCAACAGTCAGAACAGCCCGTTCGGCATTACGGATGCTGGCTTCTGGCACGGAATATCTGGTCAGCAGCTTTATCTCTCATCGCAGCATGCCATCTGCCGGATGTAGTTCGTTATATGGACGGAGGCGATCCGGAGACTCAGAATTATGACAGTACAAGCCCAATGTCACAGGGTTCAGCCATGCCGAGTATCACTGGTGGGCAATTTAGTCAAAAAGCTTTGGATTCATGTCAAGATGCATATCGGCAACTTCGACTTTGGGATAAGGAGAGTGCGAGTCTTTCCTTTTGTGCGGATCAGCTTTGGGCATTGATTGTGGATGCTCAATGGCATGAGAACAGGACAATTGGGAACGAAATGCATCGACATTAGCTTTGTTAATTCTTTAGTCATCGTGCTCGGTGTATTCATTCTCCGGCGCTACTGTTCATATACAACCCTGTTAGATATAGCACCAATGCCATCTATCTCAATCTTGATGACATCGCCTTCCTTCATACTAATCTGTGGCGTCCTTCCGAACCCAACACCAGCCGGAGTTCCAGTAAAGATGAGGGTTCCTAAACAGTCAATTATGGCTCAAGTGGATAAGACGGTCTCATGGCGTTGAACTTACCAGGGAGCAGCGTCATGCCCTGGCTCAAGAAAGACACAATCTCGGCTACTGAGAAGATCATGTTGTTGGTATTGCCCTTTTGCACCTGGTTATCGTTGATGGTACCGCGAATTCCAAGACCGACAGCAGAGCCAAGGATGTCTTTTGACACGATTGCAGGTCCGATAGGTGCGGAAGAGTCGAAGCATTTCGAGTAGCACCATTGGCCTCCGCCCAAGTGAGGTTCGAGCTGCCATGCTCTGTTTGAAACATCATTTCCGGCCTATGATAAGTTTACTGGTGAGCTGGGATCAAGCTTTTCGGGGATACTAGCTTACCGTATAACCAAATACGTAGTCTAATGCATCATCCTTGGAGACCCGAGCGGCCTTCTTGCCAATGACAATTACCTAAGTATGTAAGTAATCTCTTTGCCGCTGCTATCGGTGATTCGTACCAGTTCTGACTCATAATCTAGTCTTTCTTTCTCCCAAGAGGTTCGAGGCAGGGCAAGATCGTCGTATGGGCCCGCAAGTGCCGTCACTGGCTTAAAGCTGCATAGGATTGTCAAAACACGTATCCACGGAAAAACACCTGAACAGTGTTTAATACTTACAAAACCACGGGCAACTTTGGAATGGCCATGTTTGCTTCCTCGGCATGATCTGTGTAGTTCAACCCAATGCAAACAACAGAACGAGCATGGTCGATGTCAATGGGACATAAGAGCTTCTGAATACCATGCTGGTTGTCACTAATTTGAGTCTCAGGTGAGAATGGGCTTCCCGCCTGAAGAGGTTTGGCAAATTGGAAGGCTTTATCTGCAGCACCGTAATAAGTCTGGCCGTCATCTTTCGAGACGAAACGAACAAGGCGTTGGATCGACATTTTAACTATAGAATCGGTAAATAACTGATGTCGAAAGACTGAAGAAGCCATGGGCATATCAGATCCCTTGAGGGAATTGCCGAGTATACAACGCTGAAATAAATACTCGAACCACTTACAGTGATTCTCATCCGTCACCGGAAGCAGGACACTGGTCTAGGGTGGGGAGTAGTGGAGATCACCGAGTCAAGCCCGTGCGTAGAGTTTTAGAGGCGTCGGTTCAGAGGCCGAAATCCCCCGAAGATCCACCTTTCCGTACTGGGGTATATAACCAAAGATAACCTCAAACTACTCAATAGTGCACCACTTTCTCACAGTGCCAGCCCTGACTTGTTACAATGACTGATCTACAACATCTCAAGACAATGCTAGAGCGTATAGTTCACCAGCGTCCCATACTTATCGCTACCACTTCTGGAGCTGCGGCTCTAGTAGCGTTCGCAGCATGGTGCTTCAAAGACTACCGTGATTACCTTGCCCTCGGTCCTGGTGGTCCTCCTTACAATGTGAAGGGATGGGCGTGGATCACTTTTGGCATCCGCCCTTTTGCGTTGAGCAAGTCTGGGGCGACTTACGTTGCCGATTATCCTACGGAAGGAAGCCATCCAGAGATCCAGAGCCTACCTCGGCGTCAGGGAGAAAGGGCACTTCTTGGAGGAATTGCTCCCCATCGGCAATTGTCACAGCATGCGCCTACGCGTATGAGAACCGTATGTCCTCGACCTTAGCTGCTTTTGGCAGTTCTAATAACTTTATCTGCCAGTACATCGAGAACCTCTTCACCAATGCCGCACGGCAACACCACACGATCCTCGAGACAAAGAAGTCATTATATGAACGCCATCACGACGCACTCTTCGTCTCACGCATGCTCCTCGAGTCACAGCCCGAATACCTTCCTAACACAGCGATCATAGCGAGAGGAGAGCTCGGCCATGTGCACCCCGATTTATCGGTTCATCTATACCTTTCACCTGCCGACGCTCGTGTCATCATTGAGAAGGGATGGGCAGAGAGGCATAGGCTGTCGGTCCCAGAGACATCATGGGTCAAGAACAAATACGCTATTGCTAGCACATACTTAATGATCTACGGACCTCGTGATGAGGCCGAGATGGAGGTTTTGAGAGTCATTCTTGAGAACAGTATTAGGTTCATGACAGGCCAAGATGAAGTGGAGAAGGTGCAGTGGAAAGACATTCTGTAGAAGAAATTTGGAAATAAATTTATAATGTGCGAAACGAAGAGAAAACTCGCGTTCCGTGTAACTATCGTTGTGCTTCTTTGTTGGTGCTTCATGACCTGACGCTGGCAAAAGCCTTCTTCAAATTACCAACCTCTACTCTGCATAGACTAAAGACTTTGAGAGACAGTTCCAGTACATAGATCAATAAGAGGTTTCCAAATCTCTAACATACTCTACTCTAATATAATTCCTTCTTCAATTCTGACGACAACATCCTCAATTGCTCTCCAGTCCCGAACCCCACGCGGTCCAGCCACACGTAACCTGTATTTTCCAGCGTCAACCCGCCAAAGATGATCTTTAACATCCCAATACGAGAATTCCCGAGCTTTCAAGCATAACTCCAGATCTTGCGAAGTTCCCGGCTCCAGAACTTCCGTCTTTGCAAATGCTCGTAGCTCTACGTTCGGTCTTGGTGTCGCTGACTCTAAAGCTTCAACAAAGAGGAGAACGGTCAGACTGGCAGCGAGCAACCCAGTATTCTGAACTGTCAAAAAGACCTTGGCTGTTTCTTGACGGGGATCAAACGCACGGAAGGCCGGGCTCTTGAAAGAACAACTAAATGTGGTGTATGACAGTCCATGACCAAAAGCGAATCGAGGGTTGTACGTCTGAAGTGACTGTTGACGGTACCCCACGTAGATACCCTCTCGATAATATATCTCCTTGTCAGAAGTCATCAGGCTCTCGACATGGCCAGCAGGATAGTCTTCCACCGTATCCCAAAACGTGGTTGGAAGTCGAGCGCATGGCGATACTTCTCCTGATATAACTCTAGCCAGCGCATTGCCGAATTCCATACCTGGAAACCACGCGTATATGACTGCATCAACTTCATCAATCCAAGTACTGGTGTCAATGGGTGACCCGGCATTGACCACCACGATTGTTTGGCCCTGGCATGCGTTGGCGACACGAAGAATGAGCTCATCTTGTCGACGTGGAAGTTGCATGCTAACACGGTCAAATCCCTCGGATTCCCATTCTGTACCAGTACCGACCACTACTAGGGCAGTGTCAACAGTCTCTGCGAGTTTCTCTGCCCTAGTTAAGGCGATATCATCATCGCAGGCGAGTGCTAGACCAAGTCGACAACCCTGGATGAAGAACTCGCGGTTCACATTCTGCGCCTTGTGTTTCGAAGACCAGCTCAAAACATCAAGCCTATACGTTCGACCTGCTTCCAAAAGAAGCGGCTCATCTCGACAGATTTCAAGCTTTGAGCGATCAAAAAGGAAGTCCTCGGTAGAAACGCTGAGATCTCTCTCAACGTCAAGAACAACCAGGTCATCCAATAGGCACTTTGCGCTACCAGGGCCGCTCAAACTAAGGTTGTATGACCCGGTCTTTTGTGCGACAAGCTCGAACTTCATGCTTGTGCAAAAGTCAGAGTGATCTAGCAGACCATCTGGGGCATGTTCAACAAGCATGTACAGGGTGTCCTTCAACTCTTGAGAGTGAAATAGCTGTTCTGGAGAGGGTTGATCTCCGTTATACCAAAGAAGCGTAATGTTCTCAATGTGAAGGCCGGATTCGATCGGTAGCGGCACAAGCCGGTTGACAGCGACGCCGGCTCCAAGTGCGGCGTTTCTATATGTCTTACTAAGAGAAACCCATGGAGTTGACGAGTATGGCACCTTGAGACTTGCGGAGCCTCCTCCAAATAGAGAAGGCTCGGTCGCATGATGTCCAAACACTGCCAGTGTGGTATTTCGATCAACTAGTGGAAGTGTACCTCTTTCATTTTTCAGAAGCACCATACTTGACTCAGCAGCCTGTCGGATCAACAGTCTCGATTTGGCATCGTTAAGATAGTCTGGTTCTTCGGCCTTTAATGGTGGCGGGAAGCCAGGTTCTCCGACGCGGCCCGTCTTTCGAAGAAGATCGATAACCCTCGTAGTTGAGCCTGTGATCTGATCTTTTTGAACCTCTCCCCTCTTTATGGCCTCCAGCACTTTATTATATTCGCGGAACTTTGTCGGGCCTGGCATCTCGAGGTCAAGGCCAGCGTTGAAGGCTTCAGTCGTGCTGTAGGTCCCGAACCAGTCGGAGATAACTGCGCCATTGTATCGCCACTCGTTGCGGAGGATGGATAGAAGATTCTGGGATTCGGAGCAGAAAGAGCCGTTGACAGAGTTATATCTGTATGGTCACAAGTTAGCCGTCTAGTAGCTTTGCTATTATTGCTGTGACTTACGCAGTCATGATGCACCATGGATCGGCCTGTTCAACAACAATTCTGAACGGCTCAAGGTATATCTCCCGCAGTGCTCGCTGTTCGATAACGCTGTCACTCCATCGTCGACCGTTCTCTGCCTCGTTGGCTAGGAAGTGCTTCGGGCTAGTGGCGATGCCCTGTGCTTGAAGACCGTTGACGAAAGACGCAGCAACGAGGCCAGTGAGCAAGGGATCTTCGCTGAAGGATTCGAAGTTTCGTCCACCTCAACAGTTAGTCGAAGTCAAGGGAGTATTCGCATAGTGCTTACACAAAGGGTAACGATGGATGTTCATGGTTGGGGCGAGTAGTCCATGCACGCCTTTACGCCTACACTCTCTCGCGAGAACACCAGCCAATTTTGAAATCAATTCGGCATCGAAAGAGGCTCCTAGAGCTGTCCCGCAGGGAATGGCTACAGACGGCGCTCCATTGATCCAGTCTTCACCCCGGACGCCATTTGGACCATCAGAGAACTTGAGTGATCCGAGACCCAGAACTTCATTCGCACGGGTGCGCCAGAAATCTTGCCCGGATAGAAGATTGACAGCATCCTCTAATGATAGCTCACCTGAGATGTCGCGATCGATAGAGCCCATGATGGCTCACTTGGTGTTAAATTGCTGGCGTTGGGAAAGTCTCAAGTTGTGGCTAGTTGGAATAGCTCAAGGGTAAATGTGCACATTTCATGACTTTTTAAAAATATTGAAGATAAACACATTCTGAAAGACAATGCCACCGAACACGGGGTCCCCAGATTCAGACCGGGGCAGTTCGGGGTTGATACCTGGTCCAGGTCCATTTTCTTGGAACCCTCAACATCAACAACAGGGTTAGTCCATCGCCCGGGCCTCATCGGGGTAATTCGGCTGTGGCGCCGACACACTGATTCTCCGCCCTCAGTCCCTGATTGGCCGGGGCATTTCGGTGTATGAGCCGACATCATGAACTCCCAATCTCCACCCATAGGCTAGCGCTCGTCTTCTGCCCAGCTCGCTAATAGAGTTTTGCGGAGAAGATTCAGCAATTGGCTACCCCAGATGGGGTAACGAGGCACGATCCAGATTCTTGGACCGCGTTGGGATCGTTAGTCAACTGACACCTTGATATTCCACGATGAATGCAAGTTCTTCACCTCGAAATGATCATAAAAAGGCAATAACCCAGCCTGAGTTGAAGATCATCAGCAGCTTTCTGAGTATCATCGACAACCATCGACTTCGCGATCATGACCGCTCCAGCTCCAACTCCGCTCTTCAAGAATCCTAGTCTTCTGAGGCTGTATCTTCTCCTCATTCCTGGCTCTCTGATTGTCAGTGCTGCAATGGGATATGATTCGAGTCTCATGAATGGCATCCAGGGAGTCGATCGATGGCAGAATTGTTAGTGGCTTTATTCTGCAGCTTGATAATGGCTAACTCTTGGTATTTACAGACTTCAACCATCCTCAAGGCTCTCTCCTTGGTATCATGAACGCTATTCTTCCTCTCGGCGCCGTCTTCGGAACAATCCCTGCAGCCTGGCTGTCTGATCATCATGGACGACGATGGGCGATGGCTGTTGGCGATGTCATTGTCATACTCTCGACCGTCATTCAGACCGCCAGCATCAACAGTCAGTTTTTCCTATCGATACCTTTCCAACCTATGAATCGAGAGGCTGACCCTATCCTCAGCCCCCATGTATATGGCTTCACGATTCCTTATCGGCCTTGGAATCACCATCGCATCCAGTTCTGCTCCTATGCTCGCCGCCGAACTTGCCCATCCCGAATCGCGAACGACCCTTACATCGATGTATAACACCCTTTGGTACTTGGGAGTAAGTCCAATATCTCCAAGATCCAACACAGACCAACTGACGGATCTAGTCCATCATCGCAGCATGGACGACATACGGTACTTACCGCATCAACTCCGAATGGTCATGGAGACTACCTACAGCTCTCCAAGCCCTTCCCGCCATCATCAACCTCGTCGGTCTCTGGTTTCTCCCCGAAAGTCCTCGGTGGCTTGTCGGCCAGGATCGCCATGACGAGGCCCGTGATATTCTGATCAAGTATCATGCCAATGGTGACCAAGACTCTGCGTTTGTTGCTGCTGAGTTTGAAGAGATTCGAACTGCACTTCAACTTGAGCTGGCTGGTTCAAGGTCATGGAAAGAGCTTGTGCAAACAAAGGCCAACAGGCATCGCACATTCCTTGTTATTTGCTGCGCTTTCTTCCCTCAATGGTCTGGAAATGGCCTGGTCGTAAGTCTCGCATGAAAAAAGACTTCTATGCACTTCGCTGATCCTATCTAGTCTTACTACATTGCTCCCGTCCTTCGATCCATCGGTATCAACTCTCAAGAAGACATCACTCTTATCAACGGTATCCTCCAGATCTGGAACATGATCGTGGCTATGACTGGTGCCAACCTTGTCAACCGCGTTGGTCGTCGCCCTCTATTCGTCGTCGCAACTTCATGCATGCTAGGTGGCATGGTAGCATGGACTATCACCGGCAGTGTCTTTGCAAGGACCAAATCAGAAGCCACTGGCGCAGGAATCCTCACTTGTGTCATCTTCTTCGCTTCTTCCTATAACATCTGCTGGAATCCACTGGCTGTCGCATACCCGGTCGAGATTCTTCCCTTCAACATCCGCGCCAAGGGTATCGCACTTCTTATGGGATCTATTAAGGGAGCTAGCTTCTTCAACCAGTTCGTCAACCCTATTGGGCTGAAGAACCTTGGCTGGAAGTACTATATCGTGTACTGCATCTGGCTTTGCATTGTTCTAATCACTGTGTTCTTTATGTTTCCAGAGACCAAGGTAAGTCTTTCGCTATTCCTTTACAGCCTTGACCTGTCTGACTGGGTTTGTAGAACCGATCACTTGAGGAGATCTCCGAAGTCTTCGAGACGTACTCTGAGAGTGCCTCCGAGAAGAAGCTTGAGACGACTGACATTGAGTGTATTGAGCATCAGAGGAACGAGAAGGAGTAAAATGGCAACTAGACTTCGATCGTGTCCGAGGTGGCCAACCCATAGCTCATAGCCAGGATGACCTAACTGGTGGCGTGTTTTGTATGCTTCATAAACAACGAAATAGTTATGTTATATGCTAGTCAATTCATATTTCTCGCTGGCGCTATGCATATCATCCAATCCTTGATATTTCTTGAGCATTACACTTCGAAGATAACAATATTTACAACCTCCTCTGAGCCATTCAACTAGGACATCGTATTGTAGTAAATTGACCTGATCTATTGCGGTGACCTGCTTCTCGTTAGGCTTTACAGCACTGGCACTTTTATACCATTAGCCACTCATGTATGAGCCCCGAGGTCGTGTAAGACTTACCGAAACAGATCCAGAATCATCGTCAGGAACAACCATTGTTGAACATTGGCTAGGGTTTTCCGTTGTACCACAAACGTTGATGCCAGACATACTGTCACAGACTGCAATTGGAGACTGTTATGTACTGTAAGTTCTCGGGTATTCTTTTGAGAGTTCCTGTTCACTTACGCAAGGGGTGGTGCGCTGCACGCAATCATCTGCAGCAGCGAATGGCATGAAGGCAGCCGCCAAGACCAAGATGCTAGAGAGATGCATGGTGCGGAATTCAGTGATATCTGGACTTGATGTAGTGATGAGGTGAGAATATATGAGAAAGGAGACAGAACAACTTGTATGCAAAGCTGAGGTATAAGTACTCCAAGCTGGATACTTCTTCAGGCCACAATGAACACCTGTCTCGGTCCTCCTTACCGACTGTTTGAATGCCAAGACATATGATCCAGTTTGCAAAGTCAAAAACTGATTGTTTACTTGGTGGGTAAACAAAGCGCCGATAACAGTTAAACTCAAAATCGCAGATCCTAACCTCGCTGTTTTGTTTCGCCTTTCAGCTTACGTATCTTGGCATCCGTGTTGATGAAAGGTGGATATCGATCCCCATCTGAAGTGGGTTACATATATTAAATCCAGACAGACCCTTGAAAAGCTAATTCTTATGACTCGTGCTATCTCCGACACTGACAGTTTTCTCAGCATCGAAGATGGTAACCACGTTGAGCTCTTTTCTTCCAAGGCCTGATGTAACATATATCCTCCAGATTTCGATCTATTCTTCAATTTACACCACATGTAGTGATAGCATCTTATATTAGGTCTATTCTTACCAATCCAAGCATTCAGACTAAAAGAGAAAAATTGTGAATTTGCTTTTCGGAAGCGGAAGATTACCAACATATGGCCAAGTTCCGATCCGAAATCCGGAAGCACGTTTGCTTCAGCCGATGACCTGTCACGAGCGGATCTATGGTTGTAGCTAAGTGTCTAAATACATACTTAAGAGGAGTATTTCTGCTATCACGAAGTCATTTTTGCTTATCATAATATGTTAATAACTGCTTTATTCTGAATTACCATATTTATATCTTGGATCTCACAGAAAATGGCACCAGGTCGTCGAGACGTCGAGTTGACCACTGTTGACGGACTAACCCTTAGGGGTTGGTTCTACACCGCCAGCGGAGATGGAAAGCACCCATGCATCATTATGGCGAACGGAGTGAGTTCTCCCTGAAGAACTAGCCTGGTCATCTACTAATCTTTCTCTTAGTTGGCAGGTTTGAAGGAGCAGTTTTGCCCCAACTTTGCCCAGCGGTTCCAAGCCGCTGGTTATGGAATTTTGCTCTTTGACCACCGCAACTGGGGTGCAAGCGACGGTCTTCCGCGGAACGAGACGAACCCCATCCAGACTGCTCGCGACTACTCAGATGCCTTTGACTACGTTGCCTCGTTGGACGAGGTTGATTCTTCCAGGATTGTCTACTGGGGGACTAGCATGTGCGGTGGTTCTGTTCTGCATGCTGCCGCTTTCGACAACCGTATTCAAGCGGTGATTTCACAAGTCCCGTTTGTATCTGGTGAACTGCTCAGTACGCACCTGGCCCCGATTATTGGGTCCCTGTACAGCAGCCGACAACAGGTCAAAACTGGTAAACCTACCCCACCGATCAAGCTATTTGCTGAGACTCCCGAGGAGAGTCTCCAGCCCGGCTCCAACGCCCTTCTACGCGATGAGAATCTCTGCGATTTCATCAAGGCTTTAGACAAGGACAAGTTGCTTTGGACTCCGAACGTCACACCGCAGACCCTTCTTGACGTCCTTGCATTTGAACCTATGGCTTTTATGCATCGAATTGCCCCTACACCTCTTCTCTTGGTCTGTGCAGAGAATGATATGTGTGCACCAACATTTACTCAGCTCAAGGCCCATGCGCTAGCCCATGAGCCGAAGAAGCTGGCCATATTAAAGGGCGCTGGTCATTTCGACCCCTACCATGGCAAGGTCTTTGAGGAAAATGTCAAGGAACAGTTGGTCTTTCTAAAGGAGGTCATGTAAGAGGCTTCATTAATTGATTGATAGTTGAAGCTTATGATATCTCCACGAGATGTATCAAGCCAACACACGCTTCATGTCTTGTAACTTAGAACTTAAAATCTCCACTTATTATAATTATAACATGAATTGTTGAATATTTTCTTAACTACAGCAGGAAAATGGACGAAATCTTCGGTTCTAAACTCATCTAACAGCTCCTTATAGTGAATCACACTACCAGGATACATGGCCGTCACCCTACCATCGGAGTTTCCTCTCTTGAACCAGGACCTGCAGTCCGCGGTCCAAACTGTTCTTTTTATCAGTTCTTGGGCATAGACATTAAAATCATCCAACGCATCCGGACGAACTTGGACCGATCTAAATGAAGTGGCAGTCCGTCACTATGAGTTATCGTGAACTTGGAAAGAAAGTATAACCCACTTGATATCCTGTGTCGATATTTTGCGGATCCATCTCGAGATGTAGTCCACCGTAAATGACATTACGGCCAGTAGGCTTCCGTGTGCCAGAGGGGTGTTTGGTCCGTTGATAGTGAAGAAATTGAGCATGTTTGCAGCAAATACCCCAAAGTAGGCCTCTGGGGCATCTTTCCATTGCTTGGCGAGCGAGACCCCGTTCTGACCCAGCACCTTATATCCAGGAACGAAGCTGACATCAAATCCTGTTGCGCAGACAATTATGTCAAACTCCTCCGTCTTTGTTAGGCTGCGGATGCCACCCTCAAAAATCTCCTGAATAGGTTCATCTTGGAGGGTAACACTTTCTTGTTGCAGTGCTTCGAGATAGTTCTCACCAGGATTCAGTCGCCGACACCCAACTTGGAATGTCGGGATAAGCCTGGCGCACAGATCAGGGTCGTGGTTGAGTGCGTCCTCCATCTTTGCCTTGAACTCCCGGAAAGCGTGTTGCTGCTCTGGGCTATCCTTGATGGAGACCCTGAAGAACTTGTTCATTGAATGCTCAATACTATGCCGGAGCTGGAAGAACATGTCCTCATCATCCTTGAATGATTGGATCTCCTCATCAGTGTATGTAAAGTTCTTGCCTTCTGGTGTGAACTCTGAGGCGAACGCGCCACTGATCCAAAGCGGGCTTCGGGCATAGTTGACGATCCTGGCTGCCGTAGGTTGCATTTGTGGAAGGACTTGCACAGCGGAAGGACCGTTTCCGATGATGGCGACTCTCTTACCCGACCAGTCAAGGCTTGTGTCCCATGCAGCGGTGTGAACCAGCTTCCCCTTGAACTTGTCCAGCCCTACTATCTTACGCCAGTTCCATTTGCTGAGGAAGCCCGTGGCGTTGATGACTATGTCTGCTTCCTCCTGGACGATATCACGGCTATGAGCCTGTTGGATCTCAAGACGCCCACTTGCCAGTGTCATCGTCCCAGACCGAGGATATGACTTCAGAATTGAGTGTAATGGGTTCATGAAGCTTATACTTATCAGATGTCTTCTTGATATATGTCCATATCTCTGGGCCTGAGGCGTAGAATTGACTCCAAGAGGGATTGGGCTCAAAGGGGAACGTGTAGATGTGTGCGGGAACGTCGCATGCGACTCCAGGATATGTATTAACCAGCCAAGTCCCCCTAATGTTATCATTCTTCTCATAGATCCTCAGGTCCATGAAGTTCTCCAAAGACGCGTCTCCATGCTTATGCTGATATGAGAGCATCAGCCCTGCAAACCCAGCCCCTATGCAAACAACCTTGAGTTTGCGGGGCTGAAAGGAAGGGCCCTCCTGTATAGGCACCCAGTTGTCTCGTTTGCCCATGTTGACATGATTTAATGAAGCCATTGTTGTGTGCAACTTGGATTAGTTTGGGCGTTTTGCAATTTGAATAGTATCGGCCTGGATAGTGGCGATGGGCGATTGCCAATGAGGTATGTAAATTTAGTCAATAAGCCGCTAAGGATTCTCCATGTGATGAGCGTACAGCTCTGCTAGGTAACCCCTTTAGTCTTTTACATTTAAGGCATTACCGGATCCTTGGAATTAGAGATCTTCGGATCTGCTGGTAATTCGGATGGCTCGAAGCCCGGAGCCGGAAGCCCGGAAGCCGGCCGGGTCGGATCAACTCCCGCCTCCATTGTGTCTTGACAGATGGCAACTAATTCATCCATGTTCGTCCAAATCCAATCTGTCTTAGTACTGGGAATTTTATCACCTTGAAAATATAAACAACTAAACTAAAGCTCACTTGAGCATAGAAAAGGTTATAACACCCTAGGGATAGTTCTCAGCTTAGAGCCATTTATATCACAAAGCCTTTTCATCTATAGGTTCATTTTCAAAAAGAGCATTCTTTTGCAGAAAGTCAGTCTGGAAAAGCCTCGAACTCATCATGACGACGGAAGCGACCTTAGAGTTCTACGGTATGTTTTCTCAAAACCCTGGCAAGCATCTCAGTCTATCTTGTATATACTAGCTGTCCAAGTCTGGAGTGCAAGGCCTCAATAAAACACTATAGAAGTTACTCACTGGTCAAAATGGTATAGGAACAACTACTTTTAGGCTGAAATGGAAGGGCCTAACCATCTTCCACGACACTTGGCTCGACAAACCAGCGGGTTTGAAACGATACCTCGAGCTTGAGGATGTAACGGAACTGGACTACATTGTCATCTCGCACGCCCACTTTGATCAGTAAGTCTAAACGAATATCTCAGTCACACAGCTCACTAATTCGCAGAAAGCCTGCCCGGCTCGGACCAACTCGCTCTCAGAACTGGTGCCACGGTGATTGCCAATGGTGAGGCTATCAAATGCCTCCGAGATGCCGGCGTCCCCGACGCACAGTTGATCCCAGTCAGCGGTGGCGAAAGGGTACCCTTATTTAGCAAGGAAATTCTCAGAAAAGCTGCGCAAGGCCTGATTGATCGAGCTCCAGCAACGCCGACAGCGCCTCCTATGCCCCATGTCAAGTACGCCACAGCAGCAGTCCACGTCTGGCCCTCATTACACTCCCTGATTCCTGCAATTACACCACACGACCTCCCTGAAGAATTCGATACCGCTGAGCGCTATACCGGCGAAGTCACCCCCTACGACTGTTCCTTGGACATCACCAAACTGATGCAGTTTGGTCTTTTCAAAATGAAGGAGTTTCTGCCCGAGGAGAGCATGGCCCCAGGGACGCGGGCCTTTGCCGATTATGTGCAGGACCGTCAGAAGCACGTCATGTCGCACTTTGACGGCGGCCAGCTGATGTATAATTTTGTCGCTGACGGGAAAGGCATCTTGTTCAATAGTCACTTGGGCGTGTATCAAGGCATCGCCCAGTGTCTGACACCCAAGCCTACTGTAGCTATCCTGGGAGTTGGCGGTCGAGCAAATCTTGATGGCAGACCGTTCCAAGGCTCGGCAGCTGAATTCCTTGTCAGGCAGGCAAAGTGGCTTGATGAACCTACCAGCATTTATTTCTGCCTCAATGATGAAAAGTGAGATTCCAATAGCCATGTCTTTTAATCTTATTGCACTGCTAACATTTTCAAGTATCATCAAGCCTTACAGAGTCGATGTCACTGCCGCAAAGGATATGCTCGAACAGGAGACAGCAGCTAGAGCTATTGATACGCAGCTGGGGAAAGTTTACGGCTTGGATATCTAACTTGTGGGCGAGAATTAGCAAGGACCACTATTTCCATATCTCGTCGCTTTCATTAGAACCAGCTCAGACTAGAGAAAGTTAGACTACCTATATCTGAAGTATCTTCGATATGGGATATGTCGACCAATGAGGACTCTTGAAATAAGTCCAAAGGCAGGTCGGGAAAACTTCCACCAACGCTAGCAGGGTCACAGTCTAGGGCCGAATCCTCCGTCAAAAAGATGGTTGATAGAGAATCTAAAGGGCTTTGCAGCCCCTGGGCGGTAACTGATTCATCAGTCCATCCACCGTCCATCCTCCCATTCTTGGATTTTGGCAATGGTACCTTCTCCTGAAGACGTCCAAATAGCTCACCGACCAAATGGCCCTGCTTCTCAACGATACGGTTATTCCGCTGCTCCACATACTCTTCACATGCAGATTGGAGCTGCTGCACAACCTGACAGTAGTACCTGGCAATACTATCATGCTTTTCAAACCTCTGTAGCAACTGGCCTACAGTGACTAAATTTGATTGCAGCGGGAAAACGTGGTCCAAATCTGCAAAGGTAGCGACACCTAGGGTCAGAGCAGCAGTAAAGGCAGAGTGGACCTGAAATGGTAACCGTTTGGGTAAATCCTCTCTTATAAGGATAGTCTCAAGCAAGTGTACGATGCGTACAGCTGAGTCAACTGAAGCATACACAAGAGCTGTGTCGGCATGTGATGGTGGTGGCGCTCCTTGTTGATCTCGATAGCTGTTATCACTGACACCTCCGCGCATTGCATGTGTGGCCGCTCGATCAAGGAGAACAGGCCGGGTCAGCAGCATGATCGACCAGTAGTATGACTGCTTCATGTTGGAGGATGCCAGGGTAGGTACATATTCAGACCCTTGAACTAGTTCCACGCCCTCTAACCCATCAGCCTTTAGCCCGGAAGCCATGCGAGTTGCCCATGAGCGATGCTCCTGAGTCATGGTAGTGATGAAATGCCTTGAAACCTTGGAAGGTCCGTAGACCTCCCTCAAGACGGCTTCGATAATAGCTGCCATGTCGATGGCGGAAGAATAGCCTTTCTCGTCCTTTGTGTTGCGAGTCTCGTAGGTGCAGATAGGTCGACCTAGAGAACCACTGGCAAATGTATCAAACAGCCGTAATGCTTTCCAAAGACGTTCACGGAAAGCAGAAGCATCGTGACTCATGTGGTGCGGTTTGTTCACTTTATGGATGCCCATGGCGCATGCAAGTCGACATGCGACCCCGATGGAGTGATAAGCGGCGTCTCTTCTTCCTGAGTTTATTTGATAGAAAGCGATCAAGTTGTGACACAGGATCAACGAGAGATTTGGCCCTTGGCTTGATTTCGAATTTATCAGATATTTGGCATATGAGTAGTATGCTTTCCGCGGTTGCATCTTCGTCTCCCGGGCACGTAAGTGCGCCGTTTGCAAGGATCAAGTAGTAAATTGCGGAGGATAGGGTTGCAGCGTCGTCGTCTTGCTGAAGCCACTGCTCTATTTGTACTTGAACTTCTGATTCGTCCAAAGCACCCAGCAAATGACTTGTTGCCTGCATGCTCCAACTAACCAGTTGTTTCGCATGGGAAGCGCTGGGCTTTGGTGGGGGATCAGACCCGGCAACTGGATAAGGGGGATCAGACCCAGCAACTGGATAAGGGGGATCATGATTGGTATGGTATTGTATCGGCTGCTCGACAAAAGGGCACGGCCCCAGGGTCCGAGCAACGAGCTGACGGATCTGCTGAAGAAAAGATTCATTGGCCGCACCCCCAAAATAGACGGAGCCTTGTTGGTCATTCTCTGCTAGTCGATACGTGACATGGAATGTGGCGCCGATGTCCAAAAAGGAGTCTCCAAGCTGGCTCGCGGTCTGTTGAAGTGGCTGGTCCTGGGCAGTAATCGGATAGTTCAGTAGCATGTCTGTCAGTGGCTCCGGGGGTTCCCTTGGATCTATGCTGGCACTTTGGCGGGAGGAAATGGATACCCGCCGTTTTGTAGTTAAATAGCGACATTCCGAGGCAATCTGTCGGATGGCGCATCGACGACATGGCAAGTTGCCGTCGCATCGCTCTTTTCGGCGTTTGCAGCTCTCGCATGCTGCCGCACATCGACGACGCATGCTATCGCTCAGCCTCTTGGTAGGCATATTGTATAAATGCCTCTTATATGGCCTTGTTAATTCGGAGTAGAAAGTCACGAGAATGAGAAAATTGATAGTTATCCACGACGTACTTTGTAGAGTTTTTATAAATTCACTACCGATAAGACTACCCATTAAAATGCGGGGAAAGTGGGTAGCAGACTAACTGGTAACTATGTGTCAGGTATTGGGTCATAATTAGCCAGCTGGTATCAACGACTAACCATCTGCTAAATAACATGTATAATCGGCTGGCAAGATACTTATACTACGAGGTGCACACGAGCTACATACAGCTGATGTTAAGAATTTATCAAGTCAAACAACTTGTATATGCAGTTAAAGCTTTGGGATGGTTACAGCATGTACAATTTTTACGGTGATCCTGCCCTGCCCTTCAAGCCTCATACCCCAGATGAATACCCCGCTTTTCACGGCCATTCCGGCCTTCAGCAAAGGCCGGCCTCCGTCTCGGTGCTGCGAAACTCCGAAGCGCAACACTACCGCAAATCATTTCAACTCAATATCTCACCTCCATATCCCACCTGTCCGACTCCGCGACGACCTCTACTGCTTAGATCTTTTGGCAGTCTTGTACAAGATAGTTGCTACAGGCAGCAGCAAGCCTGCTAGGAAGGATATAACCCTGCCCAGAAGTCCATCGAGGTCGATGGTCTTGAGAAGATCAGCACTTTCAAGCTCCTCGATCTTGAATGTTAGTACAGGATAGGCGTCGACTTACCGGCTGGGATGTGCCCCCGCTCTTAGCCACCCAAGCAAAAGAACGGTCAATCATCTTTCTCTCGTATGCATTGCACCTAGTCTCGATCTCTGGAGTAGACAGTGGCGGACCCGCTTCCGCCGCCCTTTTCAGCGCGAGCAATTGAGGCAACATGTCGGCAATGTCTCGCATAGCTTGGTTCCCGCCCATTCCCCTTATGCCTTGTTAGCAGATTCTTACTTGTAGCTCGTGAACCGACTTGCCGGGTTGGCTGCATGGCATGCACAGCGTCGCCCACGAGCCATACGCACGGGTGGCCCTCTTCACGGACATTGCCATTGTGCGCCTGAAGTCGCTGTCGCCAGTCTTTCGAGAGCTTTGTACTCGCCCTGAGCCTTGTCACTGTAATGTTATCCTCATCACCGGCTCCAGCGGAGAGCATGACATGGCTATGCAAGGTGAGTGAGCGATACATGGACAAGCCATGGGTTGCGAAGCTTACTATTCTGGAGCCCAGTCACGAACTATATCAAGACAAAACTGTCTTCTATCGGTAACATCACTTGGGTTATCGAAGGGGCACAACTCGCGAGGAACAGACAGGCTCCAGTAGAATGATGCTTGGTTCTCGTCAAAGTCGAAATCGTCATCTTGATCTTGATCCCCGCCTTTCTGTTGGGAGGCGGGCAAGTAAACTGCACATTGTCAATAGGGAAGTGGTAAATTATCAGAGTCAGTGGTATCCTACGCGCATAGTAGAGAGAGATCCCATTCTTGAACACCAGAATTGGACCGTTTAGAAGACGAGGGGGCAGCTGGCGCAGACGTTCCTTGGTGGCATTCCCTTTTGACAGAAAAGACACATGACTTTTCATGTCAACGAGATTCTTGGCCCCTATCTGCTTGTTTATCTGCATACTGAGTTCAGTATCTGTTATATTGGGGTGAAAAGAAATGGGCATCAAGCAAGATTCGCTAACCTTTGATCCGCTACCATCCGCAGCGACAAGAATGTCACAGTACTCCGACGAGCCATCCGTGAAGTTGACTTTAACGCTCTCGTTTCCACTGGGACCATTCTCGATAATCTCGTAATTTGAGAAATGCTTGTCGAACTTGACCCTCCCCTCAGCAATGACGGGGTCAAGAAGCAGGTCACGCAGAACGACGCGATTGATGGCCGATGACTTGGAGTAGGTAGGCAGCGCTGACAGGTCCAGAATAGTCTGGAACTTGGTGTTGCAGATACTTGGTGCTGTCTTGGAAGAGCCAGAATATCTCCCAAGCTTTTGCACAATAGATTCCAACTGCGAATCGGTCAGGCAAGAGGCCAGACCTGTTAAAGCAGGATCACCCAGACGGATCTGGTATCCTTCTCTCTTAAGGGTTTCCTCGTCTCTCTCGAAGACCATTGTGTCAACGCCATTGTTGATAAGCCCGTTAGCTAGCAGTGAGCCTGCCAGACCACCGCCAACTATACAGACTCTGAAATTACCCATGGTGAGTATGTGAGAGACTAGAACAGATGATGGTTTTGTCGATTTACGGTGGATCTAAGGAGTTGAGAATGTTTGTTGAAGGCATTAGTAAATAATGTAATTGCCCAGAGTCCATCCATTGCCAATGCGCTAAGCAACTAACCGTTGTATGTCCCGGATGGAACTGCGAAAGAGTGGAAACGGTCCCGGCCCGGGGTCCTGTGATCCGAAGGTTAGATCTAATACGTCGACGGGAATATCTGGGGCAAAGAAGTGTTTTAGGCCTTGAATTATCTGGTCAAGACTCTAAAGGCCTGTTGAATTTTGCATTTCTTTATAGAAGGAAATATATTTTCTAAGGTTTATAATTTGTTAAATATATTAAACAAATATTAGAATAACTTAAGCAGTATGTAGAATTAGATGTACCTCGCAACGCACAGCATCTCGTTGTGGGTGACAAAGTCGTGCCTGCAGGTAGCGTCCTTGGAATATCAGCTTACAACATGAACTTCAGTAAAGAGCTCTGGGGCGAAGACGCTGATACATTCAACCCTGACCATTGGCTAGGTATTGGTGGAAAGAGTCTGGATACCAATATGTGTTCATTCTCTAAAGGCATACGGAGCTGTCTTGGACAGAACTTGGCATACGCAGAGATACACTATATTCTCACTTATCTTTTCAAGAAGTACGAGGTTAGCTTGGTGGACAAAGAGGCTAAGATAGAAGTCTTTGATCGGTTTACAACCTATGTAACTAGCCACGCTGTTATGGTGGACTTGGGACGGCGTGAGGCACAGTGACCGCAACAGTTGGCAGGGAATTGTGATAACTTTAGGACATTGTCAATATCAGAGCTTTGTAGGTAGTTGGTTACTTTAGTCTGTATTCACTTGGGATGTTAATACCCGCTCTTGATCTTCTTTCACGTACTAAGATAATTAATTATATATACCAAGGACTTAGGTTACATCCTTTACTATTTACTATAGTTTTATATATACTGGTATTGCACGCTACTGGGTCATGCTTGGCTTGCTTTTCTCAGTAGCCTCTAGATATTAGACAAGAACATACAACAGGTAGATAACCCTTGGCCACTCAATGACTACAAATTGGGCAGAAACCATGCTCCTGTTGTCGACGGAGAGATGAATGGCCCCTCGGGTGGACAGAGCATCACTAGGACTATGAG
Organism: Fusarium oxysporum f. sp. lycopersici 4287; assembly: GCF_000149955.1. Lineage (NCBI taxonomy): Eukaryota > Fungi > Ascomycota > Sordariomycetes > Hypocreales > Nectriaceae > Fusarium > Fusarium oxysporum. Next base: position 4,637,741 of record NC_030990.1, read on the forward strand.
GGGCTCGCTTCTGTGCCAGCCCCAAGCGCTCGAGCTGAAACCTATACTAGTCGAGTTTAGTTTAGCCGGATGGCCTTTTTGCGGACTTCTGCTAAAGTCCGGTATGATCGTTTCGTCCCGCTGCCGCCCGGTACCCGGACCCGGATCCGGGCTCCGATCCGGGTTTTGTAAGAAAGAAATGTCAACGTGCAGGTCATGGGGTACTGTGAGCCCCTGGAAGTAGACTCCTAGGAGCGAGTTCATAAGAAATAATTCATGCTATAGGCCAGACCAAATAGCAATCACAAGTCCATTGATTACATTCTCCTAAAATTAATTACCAGGATATTATGTCTCTCGACGCAAATTATAGAATTCCTCAGACTCAGCAAGCAGCTATTAGAAATGACTCAGGTCCTGACTCTAGAGATTTAATAGATACGACAAGACCTAATATTTGAATATATGTACTATAGAGATATATACTAAAATGTTACGTAATTCTGTAGAATTCTACACCAGCGCATGCTCGGTCACAGCCACTGAAACGATCTAAAATACCTCCCTTCTAGGCATTCCTCTATGAGAGTACAGACACGGAAATCTTGTCTTATCGCCCGTCACTCTTGAACCTTCTCTCCACTCATCGGAAGTTTCCTTGTCCGTTGCAGCGAGACAGGGGAGGGTTGCTACCAGGCTTAGCACAAGCAGAGATAGCACCTTCAATCCAGGTGATGCCGTTGTAGCTTCCCTCGCCACGGCTATCGGCATACCAAGTACCGACCTCAGTGGCAGATCCAATGCAGCCGCGGAACTGACGACCAGAACGACGAGTGGTGAGAGGCTTGGTGATCATGACACCACACTGACCATCCTTGATAGTAGCTTTGGTGATGACTGAGGTCTGCGTGGTCCAGGTGCGGCTGTAGTTGATGCCAAGAGACCCAGCCAGCTTGTCCTTGACGAACGTGAGATCGACTCCAGCACTGCCTCCAACGGTGTTGGCGACGCTGTAGCCTGAAGACACACTGATGTCCATGTCCCCGACGGCGCAGACAACAGGCGACATCTGCACGTCCCAGTCGACAAAGTCTCAGTCTTGTCGGTGGTGATGTAGAAGGTGCCGTCACAGTCAGCTCGCTTT
>NC_030990.1:4639076-4695786 GCF_000149955.1 Fusarium oxysporum f. sp. lycopersici 4287
CTCCTCCTTGACGACGTAGGCTATTAGGTTTTCAGCATATGTTCTTGAAATAGTCTTCAGAATGTCAACTTACAAACACTCTTTACAGGAACAATGACATCGCCAGGCTGAATTTGGTGGTTGGGAGTCCACTTAATGGCTCCTGGGAAGGGGGAGTCTTCGAACGGAATCGCGCCAGTGGCAGAAATGAGCAAAGCATAGACGAGGCTAAGATGATGCATCTTGTAAAGATTATCAGACTTGACTTTGATATGAGAGATGAGGGAGAATGTGATTGTATGAGTTGGCGCGGTTGATTTGCTCTTCGTTAAGTAGGAGCCAACCAAGTATTTATATTTGAGCGTGATACTCAAACGCGATGATCAAATTCTGGGTCTTATTCCAATGAAAGTATCATCTTCTGACTTTCATGTCGCCCAACAGCACTAAGTCTAACGGTCCTCCTAGCACTGCTCAGAAAACGGATCACGCATGCTACGTCACTCCATGCATTTGACAGCTTCTAGGTACGATGTCAATCCTTATTTCAATAGAGTTTATCTGGGGCGAGTAAATAACGCACTTTCCTTTTCTGACGCGAGTTCTGGAGTTCTGAAGTGGAGATTCGTCTCAGGTTTCTCAGGGTTGTTGATGATCAAGTCACTATTGTAGTTAGTTCATTGGTGGGGCAACCAAACTAATAGGAACAGCTGCTCGTATAGTAAGAGACGTTAGATCCTTTGGCACTGGGTTCTTGAATCATGCCATGAAAATATCAAATTTGTGTTACCTGATAGGCGGGAATATTGTACCAAGCTCAACTGCCGATATACGGCTTCACCGATGATCGGTTTACGAATATCCTGTTTGGATCAAAGAGTTGTTGTATAGGCCCTTGTATCTTTAGCTATTACAGGAATTCTTCTCGGACCGGCAAGAAATATAATGAATGAAGAATAGAGACAAACTGTATAAAGATCTTAGCTCATCTACCGTAGAAATTCAACTAGCCAACTCAACTTCCTCAACCTATTCTTTCTTCTTGTATCCTATTCATCATGCAAATTTCTCTCTTCACAGTGGCCCTCATGGCCATCAGCGGGTTCGTCACGTCTACACAGCCCCCTGACATCTCCTTGCAAAGAAGCTAACGACTTCGTTGACTGAACGGATAGTGCTCACGCTGCTCTTCACAAGGCTGCTGCCTGTGTGTCCAACAGGGTGTCGTCCCCCGTAGGCGGAACCCCATTCAGCCCAAGCTACAACTGGCAGACCACCTATGAAGTCCTTGCCGATGCTACCAAGTGCGCTTGCGATATGTATAAGCAGCGAAACACTGGTGGTGAGATGTGGGACACGTGCCCTGATTGTACTTTTGTGAGCTTAGGCTGCTCTAAGCTGGATCGCTTTTTTTTTTCGCTAATGTTCTCACTAGGATGGAACAATCTGCAACTCGGCAGAGGGCCACATGGGTGGCGATGAGGTATGATTAGAGAGATTAATGTGAAATTAAAGATACTGATCAGTTCATAGTTTACGTATTACTGCGAAGAGAAGTGTGGCGCTCAGGGTGCCGAGGCTGATTAATAGTTTTGGGACATTTGTAGTATCATAGTTATATTAGAGTAGCAGTTTTATCTACGAAGTTGTTTTAAGACATCTGTGTGTCCAAGCTGTCATTGGTACATGTATTGGAAAAGCACCACAAATAGTGTAATTGTCTCAGTCTTTCTTTTCAAGATTTACACAAGCTGTTTAAGAGTACGAATAGGACTGGTGAGGCTAATGCGAAGAAAGCGCCTTGGCGACAACGCAGAGTGCTAGGGTTACTCTTGTTTAGTCGAATGGTTGAAAAATTGCAGTCGGGAGCTGACGTTATTCTAAGGGAGGCGAGGGTCGTGGTTGAAGGACATAATACAAGAACCCAATAGTTCGATTGACGTTGAGTATCGCGACATCGACTATGGATCTTGTTCCAAGATCAGTTCGCTCTACCAGAAGGTTCAAAGGCTCTGGCAGAGTGTAGAAAAAGACCTTTTAGAGAACCTGATTACAATCGGCTTATGGCAGAATCGCGAGAAGGTTCGACAGGCCAAGAAACCACGCTGGACTTTCTATGACTAGAGTCGGTACAGGAACATTATATCAAAGGCAAAGTGTCTCAAGCGATCACCTCATACAAGAACTAAGGCATACGTATTAAGATATCTTGAACTTCATCGACTTACTCTCGGAAATCCTCCAGAAAATAAGCAATTATCTTGACCAACAACGCGCTGATGACATTAAACGGTTTACCTATGTCACAGTTATCTTCTTGCCGCTGGGGTTCTCAACCAGGTTGTTTAGTACGCCAGGCAGTTTAACTCTGGCCTACATGATCGCTACAGCAGTTTCTGCACTGCTCATCACGGCGATAATTTTGCTTAATTCAGAAGGAATTAAGTCGCTTTGACAACGGCAATCCCGGTCCAGTTTCTCTCGTTTCCATCATCAACCACGTGTACTTCCCTCCAACCATGCCGAACAGAGCAAAATGACCAGAGGGACCCAGACCATTGGAGGAAAAGGCTAGGAGGTGGTTGCATTGGCCATTTCATAGAAACAGAAGAGAGAGAGATGGTAAACAGACGTTGACAGGCACTAACTACTCTGGCGCTCGAGATGGCCTGGAAAGTAGTGTGTAGGCAGTTGGAGAGTCTCACCTTAACTAGACATTCCGAGAGTCCTTGCGCGCTCTATTCTGACTGTTAGAAGCTTGGAGCCAAGGAGCCCATCAGTCCCAGAACATACTGTTATACACCTGTGAAAGTACAAGTAAGCTGCACCGAAACGCCAAGCCGGCTGTACTTTAGTGGCCATTGATAGGAATTAACTGCAGCAAAACAAGGCCACTGGTAGGATCAATAGAATAGAACAATTTACAGCGCCAAACTCCATGATATAGGCGACAACGGTTATTATGTCGTCATTCAAAACGGATATGCTCCTTCATAACTCGGTATTCTCCACCAGGTGCCAATGGCTCTCTCACATACTCCAACCATAAATCATCGGCAGTATGTTTCTTGACGACGACACTCAACACCCTCCGTTCTCTCGTGATTCCATAAGGCCAGATAAGTCGATCTCTCGGCCATCCTTTAGCCAGCCCTTCAGCAAGTTCTTTCTGCTCCCTCGCAGCAGTAATACCGGTCAACTTTGTTGGAATGTCAGAGCAGTGACTCCCTAGATCCCACAGCACAGGCCACTGTTCTTTCTGATCGGTGAGAAACCCCTCTGCCCATTCGCTGGACTCTTCTCTCGAGATAACTTCATACATGTTCGGGTAATCTTGGATAGCTTTAGTGCCGCGTGGTATCTCGAGTCCCTCCTCCTCAATCTCGATGACTCTTTTAGCCATTGCAATAGTATGCTTTATCATTGTGAGACTTTCGACTCGGTTTGTCTTTTCTCGCTCGTAAAGAAGTTCAAGTGCTCTTCTCCGAATAGCAGGTTGTCGACACTTGGCTGCTATCCAGTAAACCGGACCAACAACCTCGCTTTCAAAAGTGAATGATGGTCCCTGTAGGATGTCATTATCATATTTAACAACAAAGGCTGCGGAATCAGTAGCAATGGACATTTCGCAAAGGCTGTTTCTGTCGCAGACGTAGTCGGACCCCGAGACCATTGAGTCAAGGAACACTATCATGAGGCAATGGCGCATCGTGAGAAGCTTTGCCGTTCTCATGTCTGGCCCATGGAGATCGCTGAACGCAAGGTACGCTTCAAAAGCGTGACGCCAGTTCGCCAGCTCACGGATGATATGTTTGTGTCTTGACTGCAAAGTATCTCCCTCAGTATCCGAAGTCTCCTCTTCGGCGCCCTTTGAGCGGTACGACTTCACCTCGTAAATGACAGTGAATCCGAGATCCACGAGGTAGTACAAGACGCATCGCGCGTCAGACAGAGAAGCGAACTTGAGCGGTGTCGTCGTCATTTGTAGAAGATGCCGTGGGAAGTCAACTAGGTCATTGCCGACGTATGCGAGGCGTAGATATATCGGGGCCAGGTATTGTCGAATAATGTCGGTTTCTGGTGTTTTGCGGTCCTTGATATTTGCAAGAAGCCTTCGTCCTTGGAGGATGTGCATCTTGGCTGCGTTTTGATGCTCGTGGCCTAGCATGAACTCAATACAGACAAACAGCAAGCATACGAGGAGGGGCTTGACTCTTGACTCTGTGGCTAAGGGCCATGACCGCACGGCGAGGATTGCTTTGTTGTATTCGACGATGGCGGGTCTGTAGTTTGGACAGATGTCTCTCGTATCCTTTGTCTTTTCAGCATACATCAGACTGATTGCTGAGATGGCATGCCGTATCGCGGGATCAGTGGGTGCAAGTCGCAACACTAGGTTTCCCCAGAAGTCGCTGTCCACTGTATCGCCAACTTGGTGAGAGACATGGCCTCGATAGTAGTCAAAAGCATGAAAGCTCAGCTCTATCCCAAGATCGTTATCGAGGGCACGTGTAATTGGTGGTCGTTCTCGAATGATTAGTGTCTGCTGGGTCACACTGTCTGTATCCCCATAGCCTTCGCATTTACGACCAGTGCCAATGCATCGTTGACAGGCCGGCCTCGCCTCGTCACATTTGATCTTGCGGATTCTGCATGGATCGATCAAATCAGCACGCGATGTGAAATGGGTGGATCTCGTTAATCTCACCTGCATGTCATGCATCCAGTGCGAGCCTTAGGAAGTCCCTTACGATGTCGCGGCTGAGCAGCACGCAGTAAAACTCGTGGTCGCTCTCTCGACATTAGATTGGTGGTGGAAGGATTTTACTACTTCCCAGTGCGTTAGCCAAGCGGCGCCAACGAGGCGAATTGCACATAGAAGCCATTTTTCTGATGATCGCAGCAAGAAAATCACAGGCAGTTGATGTACAGAAGGGCACAGAACTTACATTATTAGACGATAATGGCACTTTGTTGGGCTTCGGAAAACGTTAAGCGGTGCTGACTCTGGGAACATGCAGTCAGACCTCAATTAGTACCGTCATCTGAAACGACCCCTGCGGCGCAATTTCGACTGTTTGTATAAGCTCTAACCAAAGACACGGGTTGTCGGGTAATAGCAGGTTAATGATCGGGTAAGCACTTGGCGCTTTGGCTTCGTCTGTTGCTGATGTTGTATCAATGCGACGCTGAGGATATTGATATTGGCTAAATGAGTGTACACGAGTCATGTGGTTCATTATGAAATTACTTGGCCGAGTCAGAAAAGAGATAAAAATAGATCGTATGACTTTTTGGAACGGCGCAGTGGGCGGGTAGCTCGCTTACACTTCTAGAAATAGTTAGGCCATTTCATTCCAGCTCTGTGAACGGAGAAGAAGTCTAAAGAGATACTTCCAAGCCATGCAGAAAGTTATTGAGCATATGCGGTATATATGCGTGAGATGTACATTTGCGTAAAAAACTTGTGAACTTTTAGAATAAGAGAGTACTGAAGAATGGTGAAATATAGAAGGTAGGAAATGAAAGTATGTTTTGGTCCCTTGACCATCGCAGCGCACAATGGAGAACTGGATTAGGTGCAGTCGAAAGGATGAAAAGATTCCATTGTGGGCTCTCCAAAGACAACAATCTTTCTGCAACAAATAACGAAACAAGACTTCAAATACAACAAATCAATTAATAGGTCATATTTTCCATATCATGAATGAGAGCCTTGACCTGGACCATCTCCCCATCATCATACTTTGGGTTACCCTGTACTGACCCAAGCGGCGCTGCCCAGGCAGTCAAGGTATTGCCAATTTGTCTCTCGCTAAGCTTCCATCGCTCAAGCATTGCGCAAGCAAGATGATAATATTCGTTGGCATGTTGCATGAACCCGGCACGTTTCCACATATTTTCAACGGAGTAGCCGTCGGAATCGACCACAATATGGCCATCTCGTTGCCATAACCATATCCACCGACTTAAACCAGTGGCTGCTGGCGTTACCTGTGACACGTCCACCAGAGTGGTCTGGTACTGGAACACCAGACAACAAAGAGCTACACTATCGTCAGACATGAAAGGGGGGAGGACGTTGAACCTACCCGAGATAATTGTAAACATGTTAAAGGAACTGAGGTTGTGAAAAATGCTCAGGTCTAAGCTGTGAGGTGAGCATAAAAGTCGAACAGCAGACGATACCGTTAGCCTGGATTGGTTTTGCTTTCCCATGGTAGCCATGTGCAGTTGTAGGAAGCATTCCGCGGCTGATTCTGCCTGGAAGCACACCTCAGGACAAACCAGTCCAGTATTGAGTTCAAGCGATATTACCCTCGGCGGCAGTCTATAGTACAGAACAAACGCCGAGTCAAGAAGATAGATATAAGTTGCCGTCCTAGATAGTCAGAAGAAAGCAGATAAGGAGTGGAACTTGAGTTGTGCATACCGAATCATGCTTTCAAGGAGTATAAACCTGGCCCATTTCTGTTGAGTAGAGAACGTAGTATCCAACTTCGCCAGGCTCAAGTTGTAGAGACCAAACGATCTAGCGATCTACCAAACACGATTAGCGAAACTCCCAGATGCCCATGAGATGAGGCGTACCGAGACAATGCGACTGTAGCGATCCTTTCGAACACGCTGTCTCCCCTCTTTCGACCCCTCCCAATTCTGCGCAATACATATAAAGTACGCAGCATGCAACGCCTTCAGTTTATCCCACACTACCGCCTCATCCCCAACAAGGTCTGAAGACGCAATGATAGAATCGTCATATAGGATATTGTCGGCAAAGACTACTTCCTCAACGGGCGTAAGCCATGCCATTGCACGTACAAAGTCATTAGAGTCTGGAGATAAACACGCTCCCAGAACAGCCATCGATGCAATCAGTCCTGGGGGCTCAGCTTCGGAGTTGAAGGTTGGTTTGTGAATTATGGGACTATTAGGATACCAGCCGGACCAGAAGAGAAGTATGAACCTGTGGAGATTGCTGGGTGAAAAGAAGTCGAGACAAGCTTTTTCCACGATGGGAGACCATTCTATGCTGGCATGGGAACATGACCGCGTTCGAGTCAAAGTTCTCTTTATCATGCCCAAGATCTCACCTGTTTTAGCGGTCAAATCTTGAAAAGAAGAGTCGTTGAGGGTGTTGTTCAACTGGCGTCTTTGAGCTAAGGTACCGCAATTGAAACCATCAGCGATGCCGGATGACTCGGTAAATCGTTTTAGAAACGGTAGAGTTAACTTTTGTCCTGGAACTGTCTGATCGAAACAGGGTCCAAGATGCAGGTTACTTCCAGGGATATTATTCCAGACATCGAAGTTGAGGACTGGAAATGGTAGGGACTCACATCGAAGCCACTCTAGTGAGTAGTCAATGAACTCAGCCAAGACGACAGGCATTGCGTCATCTGCTTTAACAACACCATCGGATATCTCTTGTTGGTATACGCCATTTATCTCTGCTTGTGACGAATCTTCTGAAACCGCTGATGTCTTGGAACTGGCTGCCCGCTCGTAAGAGCACTCGTAGTTCCGTATACTGCATGTACTGCAAGGAAAACTGCGATCGCAAGCGCGCTTCAAGCGGACGCAGCGATTACAGGCCCTTGGCTTCTTCAATCTGGGTCTACGAGCAGGCAGAAGTGGTATATCTGACCCATTTTCGAGGCGGACTTTGCAAATTCCCCAGTGGCGCTTGAGAGCATCTCTGAGAAGCATCATCAATGGGCATGGCTGTGGACATTGGGGGGAGAAAGACATACCTGCGAGTGAATCTCCGTTGGCAAAATGAACAAACAGAGGGCGAGTCCGAAGTTTCTGTCAGGTTGACAACGGCCGTCAGCAACTGGATAGTTGAGAGCAGGTATTAAGGGACCTGGGCTACAGTACATACCTGCACGCCGGGGTAATGGATCTGACAGCTGCAGTTGAGACGTAGCTGTCGCCGTGTCCATGGTGCACAGGACAGTTTCCAGGTTATCCCTGAGTGCATGAGGTCAACGTACCCCGAGAACTGTTAAGAGCTTGGCTGAAGATGTTTCCGGACGAATGGCAGTGCAACTACCGATATGACAATCCCACATACAGATCATATCCCGTTTCGTACTTAGCCAGAACCTTGTTTGACAGAAATCGCGGGGAAATTATAATAACTTCATCGTCATTGGACATTTTCCATTTAGTGGCGGTGGAATTTTCCCGCTCTCCCCACATGCTGAAGAAGATGACTTGCTCTGATTTCAATTTAGTCACGGTTGTCTAGGGTGCGGAGGTGGAAGGCATCGCGACGCCAAGTTAGTGGGGCCGTGAAGATATCATGACCGACTTATAGCAATATAAACGGCCTTGCGTCGCGTTGATATACGAAGAAAATGAAGTGTAGCAATTGCTCTACTATTAATTCAATCACCGAAACTCTCAACAGGAACAACTATTGTCATCATGTCCCCACCTGAAGAACATCATGGCCTCAAGTCCAAATGGCCCCAAGCCTTCGATCTCGCAGGCTCCAACTCCCCTTGTCGAATTGAAGGAGAACTCAGTGATCTCGTTGTCCTCGGCGAAATTCCACCTGCCATCGACGGAACATTCTACCGAGTTATGTGCGATCCCTTCATCCCTCCTCACCCCAACAATGTGCCCCTTGACGGCGATGGTCACGTCTCTGCCTTCAGGATCCACAACGGTCGAGTTGACATGAAGATCAAGTATGTTGAGACAGAACGATATAAGCTTGAAAGAAAAGCCGGAAAGGCTTTGTTCGGTCTCTACAGAAATCCATTTACGCATCATCCCTGCGTGAGAGCAGCCGTTGACTCAACTGCCAACACGAACATGGTCTACTGGGCGAATCGTCTCTTGGCGCTTAAAGAATCTGCGCTTCCTTACGAGATGCATCCTGATACCCTCGAGACTCTCTGCTATGATCCGTTTGGAGGCCAGGTTAAGGCAAAAGCATTTACAGCGCATCCCAAAATTGACCCATTCTCCGATGAACTCGTTGTCTATGGGTACGAGGCCAAGGGTCTAGCGACTAGAGATATAGTCATTTATTCTCTCGACAAGAGCGGCATTAAGCATGATGAGCAATGGATTGAGTCTCCCTGGTGCGCTCCCATCCATGACTGCGTCATTACACCAAATTTCATCGTTCTCATTCTCTGGCCGTTTGAAGCGAATGTGGAGAGGATGAAAGCGGGCAAGCAGCATTGGGCTTGGGACTACAACCTTCCAGCTACTTTCATCGTTGTTCCTCGTCGCAGGACCTCCAAGGTTCCAGCTTCTTGGAAGCAAGGAGAGCATCGAGTCTACCATTGGAAGAATTGTATGAATATCCATGCAGGCAGCGCTTGGGAGGAGGATAATGGAAAACTGTATCTCGAGTCATCTCGGGTTCACGACAATGCTTTCCCATTTTTCCCGCCTGAGGACGGGAGAATGCCAGCTCCAGACGCCAAAGCTGACTTTGTTCGTTGGGAGATCGACCTCAATGCCCCAAGTGGGACCCAGCTGGTAGATCCAGAGATTATCCTCGACGTGCCATCCGAGTTCCCACGAATTGACGAGCGTTTCATGACCAAGAGAAATGAATACATATTCTTGAACGTCTTCATCCCCGAGACTTCCCAAGGTGGCAAAAATATCTTCCACGGACTGAATGGATTGGCAATGCACAGTCACAGCACTGGCGAAACTAAGTGGTTCTTTGCAGGCAAGGACTCTCTCGTCCAGGAACCAATTTTTATTCCTCGTACTCCTGATGCATCCGAAGGGGATGGATGGATCATCGCTATGCTTGAGAGACGTGTTGCCAATCGGAGTGAACTTGTCGTTCTTGACACCAAAGAGTTTGAGAAGCCTGTTGCTTTTATACAGCTTCCTATGCATCTTAAGACTCAGGTTCATGGGAATTGGATTGACAGTAGGAAGCGGGCATCTACAGATGCAATTGTAAGGCAGATTGGTCAAGTCAAGATCAGTGGGAGAGGAGCTCTGGAGCCTTTGGCATGAGTCTTCAGTCACACTCTTAGCTTTAGCCTTGAGAATCAGGAGATTGTGTGTATGAGAAGTGTCTGTTATAACGAGTGTCTAGTTATTGAGAAACCTCAACATCTCAAGCTACTATTGCCAATCCTTTGAAGCGATTGTAGATAAGAACCTCTATCCGTTTGCATGTAGAGAGTCCCCATCAAAGTCAAGACCAAATAAGCCTAAGTCCAGCACTGTCCAGATCCAGGGCCGGGCTGGCACTGCATGCGACCACCACCGCAAGACCAGCAGCCATAGTCACCAGCGCACTGGCACTTTCCGGGCTGGCAGTCTGCGTGGGGAGAGTAGCAGGGGAAGCAGCTGCAACGAGCCTCAAGACCACGGAGGGCGAGGAGGGGCTGTAAGATACAGCGTTAGTAGAGCTTTATGATGAGTGTGGAGAGGGGAGTTTGCTTACCTTGTCGATACCAGTGTAGGTGTAGCCACCGTCCTCAATGGTGACGGTGTCGGTCGCAGGAGTGGCAGTGACGCCGAGAGAGAGGAGGAGAGAGACGAAGAGAGTGGCCTTCATGATTGCTGCAGAATCTGTTGAGGTTGAATAGTTGAGTAGATGAGTGAGGATGATGAGATGCAAAGACTGCGAAAGCCCTCGAGTTCTTATAGTCTTCAAAAGCTATGAAAGGCAAACCATAGTGACGCTCGCTCATGAGTGATTCCCAAGATAGTATTCATCTCACGATGTCCCGAGACAGTCTGTGCTGGACTTCGCCTCATGCAACTGAATCCTCTCAAAAGTCCTCAACCATAAGAAATTAGTCCACCATCATCATCATCTCGGGTTGACCCTCTACTCATTGGCTATCGCCTCACTGTGAGGTATTTCTCATCTAGGAAATGAGCGGCTACACATAGTAGGATACAAGCTTCACTAGCTAACCAAAATATTACTAGTATCACTTTTACTCACTATCATATGTAGTAATAGTTAGTGAACAAGTCACAGAGGCGAATAAGTCGTTGTTACGACACTTGCATAAGGGAGGATTGTTGGGTTTACAAGGATCCTCCTCGTATAACATAGACGCTGGAGATTGCACGAATGTGGCACGTCGCCCGATAGTCCGAGTGGGAATAAAGGTGCATGTGCCGCAAGCTCGGATTCCACTTGAGAGCTCGGGACCGAGATGTGCTCCATAATTGATCAACATGGACGAGAATAGCCGCGAACCGTTCTCTCTTTTTGGAATATTTGTGATTCCAATTGTATTACTTGAACTTGGACGAAAGTACTTGTGAAAATTGGAGCTGTAAGTCAGGGTTAAGTCCGACCTCAGAGTGCGAGAGCTAATGCAATGGGTGAGATTCCTACGATTGACGCTCCACTTTCCCCAGGGCCACCTAGCTTCGAATATGTTTCTCCATTTGCTGACGGTGCAGAAATTACTATTCTCAAGGCACCTGGACAATCTGACTTGTTACTCAACAGTGGCAGAGCAATGCACGATCCTGCGCGTGAGTATCACAAACACTAAAACTGTACAACTGTTGTCCTATTCGATCCTCAGTACTCAGCCTCTGTTTCAGAAGTGATTCCAACGCTTGGCATACTGTCTATAAGCACTTGAGTGATTCCATTTTCATCTCACTAGTCCCGAAGATTATGCCTAATTGGAACAAGGTCTCCCAACTCAGAGCCTTCGAGTCTCAGGTCCGTAGGACGGTCGAGTAGTGGCTTAGCTCATGCAATAATGTCCGTGGGCCCGTATTCACCACGACTGCCGATTGGCCCGGGTAGCTTACTCGGAACTTATATGCGGCGCGGGCCGCAGATTATTCCGTATAGCGTATGGTCTCCCTTCACTAACTGAGCATAAGGGGATTCTCCTCCGTAAAAACACTTCCATTTACAGACTAGGTTCCTGAGGCAAAGATCTTCAATCATGTGCCGCAAAGAGGCATTAAATCTAGACTCACGTAAGACGGCATTTCAGGAAGGTGGCCTCACTCGGCTGATTTATTCTAATGCCGCGGTATGATCGACGAATAGTATTCCTGATGGGGCGTTTCATGTGAAAAGATGACTGCATGGCCCTTCTGCCCTATGAACGTGGCGCCTTTCGGATCTCGGCATACATACACCCCTAGAGTTTGACCTATCGGTGTTTATGAGATACCCGTTTCCGCGTTTAGCACTATTTCGTGAAGAGGACTTTTGGGGGCTTGTCCGACGTTTCCGCGGAAGCTACCTTTTCCGTTTACCGCTAGCTAAGACGGTGTGAGATTTATGCCTGTTCAGTGTACGGATACAGCAATACTCTCAAGATCAGCCCTTCTTGACTGAGCCCTTGACGGGAACCTCCAACTTTACCTCCGTGAGACTCCCAAGCAACCTCCTCCACATACTCGCACTCTCCTCATCTGCCGTCCCCTCGGTTAACGTCACCCGGCTTCCCACAACGAGAAGCGCCGATCTTGCCTGAGTCAAAGCAACATTCATCCTTCGCATGTCCTTCAAGAACCCGATCTCACGGTGCTCGTTATATCGCACGGTCACAAACACGATGACGTCCGCCTCACGACCCTGAAACCCATCGATACTCGAGACTTCGATTCGGTAGGATATACTGGAGAGCATGCGCTTGAGGACTTCGACTTGGGGAGTATATGGTGTTAAGACCACGATTGAGTGCGACGGGCTCTCGGGTTCTGGACCGCTGGTTCAGAGTTTGCAGATGTGAAGGCAGACCTCTGATTGACCTCTATTCTCCTTTGACTTTTGGCCTGGCATTTCCTTTGCGTCGCAGTTGATGAAGATAGCCCGCTCATAGTCTATCGTCCCTGGGCCTCTTCTCTGTTTCGTTACCCTTGCTGGCGGGAATGAGAAGTTAGATCTAATAGGTGACCTAGCGGAGCTGCTGATGCCTGACTCTAACCTCTCCTCGTAGAACTGCCCTGAGCTGAACTCGCATAGCTTTGGATGCATACGATACTGCGTGTCCAACACCAACGCCCTCAAGCCTCCGTTGCCCTTGGAGTGCTTGACTTTGGTGTAGAGTCTCTCAAAGAGTGAGATGTCAAAATCGAGCGCCAAGGCAGTCTGATTGACAGTCGGCCGTAGCTGTACATGGTCTCCAACCAAAATTGCCTGTGAGCAGCCATTCACAAGTGGGACTAGCGAACTCGGTTCTGTTTGTTGAGAAGCCTCATCAACAGTGACGATGTCAAAGAACTCTGAGCAATTTAACCGAATACCTGCTCCAATGCAGGTGGTGAAGATGGTGTCGCTACGTTTTGCCATTTCCGTGGCCTTCTTCAGAGCCTTGTAGTCAGAATGAATCTCCTGTCCCGCCATGGCGTTGCATGTATACTTACGCAGATCGTCCACAACTTTTTGCACCTCCAAATAGTTAGCAGACCTCACCTGTGAACATGGGCACTTGGTGACATACCTCAGTTGAGACTATTACCAGATCTGGCTGAGTCTTTCTAGCAAATGGCTGTTTCTGGAGACGCTGAATATACCGACGCATCATGTTATCCACTGCATTGTGAGTCGGTACCGTCACCAGAACACGTGCTTTGGGATCAGCCGTTTGCAGAGCATAGATCATCTCGACAATTGTCTCTGTCTTTCCAGTTCCAGGTGGGCCCCAAAGACAAAGAAGGGAGCTGCTCAATGCCAACTTAATTCAGAGTCAAGTGCTTGGAGCTGCTCTCTTTGGATATACCAAGAACACACAGCTTGGTGGTCGTATCCTGAACTTCCCTACAGATCGAACCAAGGTATTATGCTTGCCTACCGATCTTGTCTGTGATGGTGCATTGTTTATTCTTCATGCCCACTTTCTATATGGTGCAGATGCTGCAATCCCCGGCCCCTAATTCCTTGTCGCCCCAATTCAGAAGAAGAACGCTGCCTGATAGAGTGCTTCCTGCTGGCTCAAGTGAGCATTGCTGGTCGGGTTTGAGGCACATATTTTGCTGCTATGCCGACGGTTGTTGAGAAGGTGAAGACTTAGTGAATAGTAGAATATTAAGCCAATAAGAATTAATGGAAGCAAATCTCTGAGAGTGATCACAGGGACATAATCAAGTGCAGGCTTTATAGTGTCGGCAATACGCACTAATCCTTACGGTCCATACCCTAACTCCGACCTGAGTCTAGAGCTTGTGGATAATGACGGAGATGTTGTGTTTACAAACTTGAAGAGAGTGAGCTCCAGCCACATTATGATCCGGCGAACCTAATAATGAGATATTAATATAAACCTGCTTTCAAGTTCCAGGTTCTAATAGCGTTATCTAGGTAGCTACGGTAGAGGTTGCAAAGAACCAGGGGTTGAATTGATGCTGGCTATGGGTGTCAACCTCATCATGACGAAAGCGACCGACTAATTGGATTGACGGGTGTGCCCTTCAACGTTTACTGGGCTTCAGTGATCACTCTCCAGAGATATCTCGATGGAGCGAGCAGTTGAGAACTAGACTGGAATAGGTGAAAAATAATAATATTCTACCGAAGAACTTGCGTAACTGGGTAATCCGACGATCCAGGTCCTAGTTAGTACAGCGGGCCGCTCCAGCTGGTGCAGATCGCTGACAAGTAGGTGCCCCCTAATTGGTTTACAGCCTGTGTCTCTGAGACACGGCACACTAGCGACATATGATATGTGGAATATTCACATTTGGGCTACTCTATTCGCGCAAGGAATCCAGTATCTGTCTAATTGGGCAGGTCGGTGAGGTCACTATGTTGAAACACTTGTCTCATTTATGCAGTTTGAGTCAGCACAGATGTTCGAGATCAGTTGTGGCAGGCAGACTAACTCCAAACCTACGTCATAATGGATTATCGGAGGCGAGCCGTAAAACACAAAGCTTTCGAACCAGCGATCTATCAGCACTAGACAATCGATAATTACTTCATGTAATGTGTTAAATGATGTCAGGTTTTCCGTATATGTTGTATCCGTGGATGTGAACATTGTTGGAGACACTTATAACTGGCTATTTAATTCCCTTACATTCGATCATCGTCCGTCAGCTTCAGCAGGACCCTTGACAGCTGAAAGCTTCAGCTTGCTTGGCTGGTCGATCACCGACAATCAGCACCACAATGGGCTGCCAGAGTTTATCTTACATCATATTCAGCATTTACAGGCTTGGAATTGCCGGTATGAGAATTATTGACCGGAATTGTTCTCAGAGATTTGGGATTTCTGCAAAGCCGGGTAAAAGCTGGGCCCATCTGACTCCCACAGGTATAAAAGACCAAGGTCAAGCCGTATAAGTTTAACATAACTTCTTACAACAATCCACTATTTCAATATTTCTTCATTGTTCTCACGTTGAACGATACTATTGTACAATGAGCTTTACATTCAACGGCGTCAAGAAAGACGGCAATGGCGCCTACTACTACAACGATGGCGACGTCGAAAGCCATCGGATTCCCCTTTCTGACCAATGCTATGGTGACGTGCGAATGAGTCGTGAGCAGCTCGAGGAATGGTTCGGTATCAGCAACGACACGCTGCCTGATCTCCCAGCCTACTACATCCTGCCCCGCCTCGACAGTACCTGGGGCGGCACTGCCGGTGGTGGCTGGTGGAACGTCACTGGAGACATTGTCGTGTACAAACCAATCGAATGGGTTCCCTCTGTTGCAAGAATCAGAGACTTTCCCAAGAACAGCATCGTCACCAACATCGAAAAGGAACGTGTGGAGACTACAACAACCAAGCTGTATGCAAAAGCAGAGTTCGCTTTGGAAGTTTCAGCTGGAGGCAACTACATGGGGATAAAGGCGGAAGCCAAAGCCAAAACAGAGACTGGTGTCGAGTTCGAGAAAGAGGTTAGGAACAAGGATACCTACACTCAGAAGGGCGTGGTTGGCGATGTTGCACTTGTCGAGGTTGCAGTGGGATTGATGCTTCGTGTTGAAGAAATCTACACTCACAACATCAAAGTCTGGGTTGATGGCCGCGAAAAAGGTGACTCATTGGGATGGCACGGCGGCCCCTCATGGAATGATATTCATATTCCATCGCGATCACTCAGCAGAGTAGGTGGCCTCCAGTTCTCGAAAATCACTATGACTGGGGGCGGACACTCTGCTGGGCTCTATGTCCAGACACTTCCAGTTTTTGACGAAAACAAGGAGTTAAAAGATTTACACATCGCTCTAAGCAACGTTGGTTGGACGGACTGGTATGCTTATGTTGCTGGGAAAAAAGGCCGAAGTTCAGGACGGCAGCTTTTGGCCTACCCCAACTATCGCCCATCGACAACTCTGATGCCACTGAACAAGACTCCAGCCAAGACGGAGTGAATAAAGACAAGCCTAATAGGCGGTCCTGGATATGCAGTTAGTTGTTTATATAAAGAGCTTTAACAGGGTTCAGTTGGTCACTGTGAAAGCCTTTGAGATTAACTTATATTGTGAAAAAACGAAAATTGTATTGCGATTGTTAAAGACTACCCGAGGATAATTCACTAAGTACAATTTAATTATAAAATCAGAGGGACATCAACGATTGTCCAAGTGCATCAAACAGCGTAGTTGTGCCAAAGCAGACCTCGTTAGAGTCTGGCCCGATGTCCACCAGACCACCCTGATTTTGAGCATCATTGGCTTTGATCAACAGCTCAGCCAGGCTGGGCTTCACGACCCGTTCAAACACTTCCTCCCACTGTGCCCGAGGAACGATACTGGTCTCGATAGACCGTCCAAGATGTTGACCGAGTGCATTTGCCACGTCAGCCGCGGAATATCTCTGCGGACCTTCAGCATGCACCACGTCCACGCCACTCTTATCCAAGGGCCGGAGCAAGAGACGGGCAGCAATTGGTCCTAGATCCGGGGCTGAGATAGTTGGAAGGGGATTATCCACTGGATAGTGGATGGTTTGCAATGTGCCTGATTCTTTAACTGCCGGAAAGACTCGTTCCCATCCTTGTATGTGTTCTGCCGACTGTAGAAATATCTTATGGCCGCCGATGCGAGTAAGTCGTTCCTCTAGGCCACGACATATGGTAGGCATCCCAATATCGTTGTTAACGTGAGCACCATAGTCCGAGATAGCCAGAACGCGACTAGGTTGCGTTTCTGGATCAAAGAGATCGGCAATTGCTGTCTCGCATCCGATTTCTCTTAGAGGCGCTGCCTTTGATTCATTGCGAACGATGGCTCTGGCGTGCATACCAGCTTTGCGTAATGACACTGCCGTTGCATATCCAGCCTTGCCAGTGGCACTAACGATGGCATACATCTCGACTTTGGCGATACTCCTGGGTAGAATGAATCCTGTCAAGGAATGTGAGAGAAGAGATAAAAGCTGGAATGAACAAATATAATGTTTTGGGTAGCGGGGCAGCTTCTGTTAGCTAGACTATTAAATTAGTTCCATACGGGCACTGCGGAACCGTCACATCGGCGGGAGAAGTTGGAGGTGAGGTGACTGGATTATTAATAGTTTATTCACTTTTGAAACTGTTGCTTATTATGCTCTAGTATCGCTGCTTTGCTTTCAGGATCCTGCATCTCCGGACTTGGAGATTGCTAGAGTTGAGTTGAGTCTATTCCCACATCAATCGGGGAATGTATATCGCCACCTACGACATCGCCGCTTAGTTACTGCCGTTGTGTTCAGCTGCCTTGGATTAATTACAAAAGTAGTGTTGTGTTTCCTGAGTGGTAGTGACGGATAGGCCGGGTGGTGAAACGTCCTGATTTAGCTATCAGTTCGCTTTGATCGTTGTCCGATATTATTCCTCCATAATAATGTCCATGTTTTAACATTATAGTCGTCGGCGGGGGTTTGGTTGGTCTTGGCACCTCCATTGCCTTGGCACGCCAGGGTCACAAAGTTCGCATTCTGGAAGCCTCACCCTCTCTCCAGGTCGTTGGCGACGCGATTACCTGTACTGCCAACCATACCCGCGTACTGGAGGGGTGGTCTTCTCGATAGGTTTCGTCAAGTTGCACCCCGAGATCTCGGTAATATGCACAATGGGTGCTTTTCAAATGCCGAGATTATTTCAAGCCATGGCATGGACTGTCCTTCTTCCTCGTTTGGCTGTCCGTAAGTAGAAAGCCTTTGTCGGTCTTTTGGGAAGCCATTTTAGCTCGGTGCCTTGAAGGAGGCTTGAGATTGAGTTTCAGATGAGGGGATGAAAACGCGACGCGCTTGAGAGGTTAGAGAAAAGTGCAGATGAGCTTATCCAATGGAATCTGACTTGAGCGCCGTTGGTGAATCATCGTCATTGGGCGTTGATGTTACGCAGCATGCTGACCCCCTCACCTCTTCAACCATCGGAGAGCCTACGCGTTGACACATATCCCCGCCACGCCCAACATGAATTTAAATTCAGATGTCCCGAATATCTATATCATCGGACCGCAGTCCATAGGCAAGACAACACTCGTCAAAAAGCTTCAAAGCGACTTGGGACATGGGCTCGCCGACACATCAAATCGATAAGCCACAAATCATCTCTGAAGTCGCCAGAACTGTTCTCGCAAAACATAAATACTCAGCTGAAGATATCCAGGCCTCGACGAGCAGGTGCTTCGAACTTCAACAACTCATCCTCGAAGCGCAAGCAGAGGCCGAGGAGGAAGCTCTCAGGACCTCAAGGTGGTTCATCTCCGACCGTTCCGGGTTCGATTCATTAGTCTACGCAACGCGATATGCCGCCCCAGGTGCAGTGCAATAGTTGCGGCAACTCTCTGCCTGCAAGGAGGTACAGACAGGGATGGAGAGATCTCTGATCGTGGTCTGTGAGGCGGGTACGCCATGGCTGATAGATAATGGCGTGCGACTGATGCCTGGAAGCGACAAAGAGTGGATCCAGCTTTTTCACGACTTTTGTGAGATGTTAGATGAGGTTGGCTTGGAGTATTGTGTGGTGCCTTGGACGGTATTGGATATCTCAGAGTGGGCAGAGCTTGTATGGGCGGAGTGGACTGAGAGACAGCAATCTTTGACGGACAATCAGTCCAATAGTCGATAGCACAATGAGTAAACAGAATAAGATGGGTCTCATCAAATCAACGGCGCGAATGATATTCCATAATAATACATGTTAACATACACATACCTTGCATGGCTGAACCTCATGACCTCCCTGAGGAAGCGCTTTGTGGCGGACCTCTAGGGTTCCCTGTATTATAGGTCTCTAGCTCAACCGAGTATGTATAGTCAGCGCGTATTCCGTTCTGCCCATTCACCAATATCCCCTTGTCTGAATCCTCATCGCTCAATCGTTCCCAGTTGTTGTCCCCGCGGTTAACATGCGTAGAGGTTATCCCTCGGTCAGTGGGATTCGTGAACACGCGCTTTGGGCCCCGTGAACTGCTGTCGCCTATCTTTCCACCGCCAATCGTGATGAGTGTATTGGCATTGGGTGTCCCTGCTGAGTCTTGTGATTCTTGGCCTCGGGCTCGCTTGTATAGGATTCGTAGTGATGGGAGGGAGGCGGCGGTGCAGCCGATACCGATCTCGACGCAAGAAAAAAGGACGATGTAGCCGATATAGTCTGTCAAGTCATCAGTAACAGCTCAAACGCAATCAGGTTCAGCTTACACTTGAGATTATCTGTCGGTCGCTTGTAGTGGGAGATGAAAGGAGCACGAGCGATGGTGGCAATAGAGGCGCTGTGTATCCGTCAGTAGATAAAACTTGGCACTGATGCAATTGAAGAAAGCTTACACTGAGGCCAGAGAAAGAAGACATAAAACTTGCAGCTTCGCTTTAATCGTCATCTGCGTCTTCCATAGCAGTATTCCCGGCAGTACGATACAACCGACGTCGGTTACAATACTCGTCGCGGTATTGGTATGGCTAATGCCGATAAGCGTCTCTGTCGTCGCGCAAGTCGCCTTCCCTTCCAAAACAAGAGCCGTGTTCCAGTTTCCTTCGACAGGTCGACAGAAAGTGAGAATACCGAAGAACGTCACACAGAATGATGCCCACGTAAGGACAAGCAGACCCCAAATGGCGTATTGGATAAGCGGAACCGACTTGGCTGCGATGCGTCTAAATGTCACGCATACTGAAGTTTTTATCAATGCGACAGCGACGACGTAGACTGTGATCCATACGATGTAGAACTTTTGTGCTTCAGACTGCATCCATGCGTTGAGATGGTCGTCTTTGGAGCCGATGCCGACTTTGACGGCGTGTACGGCGAGACCTGAGTCGGCGATGTAAACGACCTGTTTCAATTGCACCAGTTAATAGGAGCTCCAATGAGTTTGAATTGGAAGACTATTCTTACCAAGCCGGCGACGATGAGCCAGTCATCGAGTCCAAAGTTGTCATCTGTCACTCGAACCATGGTGCGAGTTCCGACGGTGATAACTGCGAGACCAAGAAATACCAAGATAAGGACGGTCATTGTGAGCGGAAAGCCCTCCAACACAACGGCCCTAGCATTTCCGTCAACCATGGCCCAATCATTCGTTAAAAAATGTTGGGCTAGAACTCTGGGCTGTAATCACTGAGTCGGTCCTAAGCTTCTGCGACAAATGCGCCGCACAAAGACATTCAAATAGCTGGACTAACGATAAGGGGCAGCTTCAACAACATCTGCGACATCACATGGTACACAAGCATTTATCACAAAAGCGAGAGAATCCTCTCGAGAAGCGACTATCGCATACATTAATTCTACCTGTATTCCTAGGGCCGTTCTCTTTCAAAAGAGGCGAAGATGAGGATCGTATCACACAATTGTTTCTTGGGCAGCCAATAGGAGAATTTGTTATCCTCCCGAACCCAACGTGCTCTCCTTGTTACCGACCCTAAAACCCATGTTGGTCTCGCGGAACCGATGCGGGCCCATGTACCGGGTTCTCGATCCTTATGGGGCTTCAACGACGAACCAACGAATAATTCTCGCGCAAGCGGAAGGGTTTTGAAAATATTAGTTCTGAAGCTCCGAATAAGGTAGCATCAGCCGTTGACGCGTAGTGGAGCGTATCGTATGACACGGGGCATCAGATCAAGGGAGAACACGACGTTGGGATCCTTCGTAGGCAACTATATGCAGAAATTATCTCACTTCTGGGAAACTGGTCCTGTCGTGCGATTATTTGTAAGGCCGCTTCCGGTTCTCGGTACCGTGATGGTCCATTTTTTTTTAAAGCTTGCTCAGTTCGAGTTTGTACTGACAAGAGTCCGTTGTTTTAGAGAAAAGGAAATGCAAGGATGTGGCGACTAGCAAGTCGCATCCCTCTAACTAGTCGTTAAACACAGTATTGCCTCCATCAGTCCATCATCCAGTCTTGAAGCGATGATCACACTTCTTCAGCTTCAGATCAGAGGCTCAAGTCCTGCAGGTACCATCACACTGCACCTTGAACATGCTTGCGGTCCTGCTGATTTCATCTAGCCCTTGACAGCACGAAGGATTCTCCTGCATATGAAAACGAGTAGAAATAGTGTTACCTCGGCCTCGAAGTCGCATGGTTCTGGTCAATCACACCATGTCGCTTAAAAGAAACCAACGGTAAACAGAACAGTCATCTCCACAGCTTCGTGTTCATGTCCCTTTTTAGCGTTACTGCAACATCTATATAAAGCAGCTTTTTATTGGCTGTAGTGGACCTTATCTCCATTCAGAGCCATCGTCTTGTTTTGAATTGCACCTACATCCTTTACATCATTGCTTTTTCCTCTATCTGCATGTCTCACTCTGATGCGCAGCTCCATAAGGGATAACAGCAATCATGACTGGTCCACAGGTAATCGACGTCAGGCCCATGGGTGCTGAGACAGAGGCCCCGGATGTGATCTTTCAGCTGTCGGGTCTAGATCATCTAATGCCCAAGCTCTACGTGCATATGATTGAGATCTTTGAAATGCCCCAGGATGTTTCCAAAGACTCTATTGTCGAGAGTCTGGTCACTGGGTTGGAGCGTACACTGGTTGATTACCCCATCCTATCAGGTCAGTCATCCGCGCGGCGTTACTCAGCACAAAGACTAATTGGCGTGAACAGGAACTCTACACTTTGACAATGAAAGTCGACGCATTGTGGTGAAGAAACAGGCAGAATCTCACCTCACCCTCCACATCAAGGACGCTAGCCCTGAAGATATACCCGCCTTCCCTGTTCTAGACAAGCATGACTTTCCCGTTCATCTTCTTGATGCACCCAAAGTACTACCCGAACAGTTTGTCGGCCCCCACTTTCCAGTCCCGGGAAGTGACATCTCCGTCATTGGTCCCGCAGTAGGAGGTGCCCAGATAACATTCATCGAAGATGGCATTATTATTGGCCTAGCGATCACGCATCAAGTCTGTGATGGGCCAGGCTTTGAGAGCCTATTCACAGCATGGGCGAGATACACCGCTGCCGCGGCCAATGGGAACTCGCTCAATGGGTTTGCAGCATCTCAATCCGAGATACCATCACGCAGTATCCTGTCAGGGGAGAACAAACCTAAGCTTACTGCCGAAGACTTGGAGAAGCTGAGTGCCAAGTTTACTATCATGAAACTTCGGCACGGTCCTCCAGCCCCACCTCCAGCAGACTTCAAGATGCCAGTTGTCAAGACCCGCATATGGCACTTCCCAAAGAGCAAACTACAACTACTCAAAGCACAATGCAGTGCTGGTCTGGATCCAGGAACTTGGATTTCTACTTATGATGCCATCCTGTCTATCATGTGGCGTGCAACTGTCCGAGCCAAGTCTAGGCTTCTCAAGCCAGATCCGGCTACACCATCCAAAGCAGTTCATGCAGTCAATGGCCGTGGGCGCATAGGCTTCCCAATTTCAGATCGATACATCGGCACTGCTATCACTATGCCGCAGTCAAAGACATTTACCGTTTCTGGGGTTCTTGGTGACTTGGAGACGACCCTACCAGTTCTTGCTCAGGCAGTACGCGAGAGCACCAACTCTGTCGACCCAGAGTATATGTCAGATCTCATCAGGTATGCAGCAGGGTCTTCAAACCTCCAATGGTCAGAGCTAGATATGCACTGGGTACTTGGTCTTGACTGCATGGCTTTTGACTGGCATACCATGAAATCATATGAGAACCATGACTTTGGCTTTGGGACGCCTGCCGCACTAAGATGGCCGCATCCGAATTTCGAAGGCTTCTTCTTTGTACTTCCGTCTAGAGCCGGAGTCAGAAATGCTGGCGAGGATGAAGGCATCGAAGTCTGTTTTGGTTTGGAGGAGACTTGCTATGCCCAGCTGGAGAAGGATGGAGAATTTGCGAAATATGCGGAGCAGAGGGGCTTGGGTGTGTGATATGCCACATCGTATGTTCTTGTCAGTTACCTGTCTTTCCGCAGCGAGTAGGTCGCCCGATGGCTTGAAAGGATGTATGTCAATTGTCCCCATATGCAGGTCAGTATATTTTACACGGCCAGAACCAAGATAGGAAGTTCACCGGCTCAAGGTTGATGAAATGCGTCATACTGATGGTGAGGCTTCTGTACATACCCAGGGCCATTCGGCCATCTCCCAATCAATCTTGTTGTGACTGAGTACGGCTTGCTGCAGCCATCAGTTCAGTTCAGTAAGCCCTATCAGCATCTCGGCTAGATTGCAGCAGCAATCATGAGATGGCTTTCAACTCGGACTAAATGAACGTTGAATGCAGTTGCACTGTGTCCGCCCTGGTTGACACGCGCTACAATAAAGAATTTGTTTCGTCAGTTACATCTTGTTGCATGTGATGGTGCCCAACCAGACTGTGCTACGTCTAATCCCAAGCCACTTACTTCAGTCAACAATAAAGGGACTTGTAGGGGCTGATACTGCTTGTCATTTAACACGACAGACGGGGAACACAGTACTGAGCATAACGAAACATGCAATGCCGATGAAGATGACATTTACGTAATATTTACGTCGAGGGCAGAAACTCACTAGCCGCTTCATGAATATATACAGCACTGCTCGCTCTACAATCTCATGATAGTCTGAGTAGCAAAACATCCATTTCGCTTGGAATAACCTGCAACATCATATTTTCAAACACCATCACTCCAGCTCATGCAAACATGGCGGAAACCGGCGTTGCGCACAAAGTCATCTCTGTTATTCTCCGTCTTTCCGAACTCGCCTCCGCTATAATCGTCCTGGGCATTCTCTCGCGCTTCACCTACCTTGCGGGCATCGCGCAGGTGCATATTGACGGACGCATCATCTACGCTATCGTCGTCGCCTGTCTCGGCATTATTTACTCCATCTGCTTCTGCCCGCCGTTCAAGCCCTTGTTCTTAGGCTTTCCTTTTGACTTTGTCATGTTTGTCATGTGGCTCGTGGCATACTGCTTGCTCCAGACGGTAGGGCCTTGCCATCCTCTAATCACCCCACGCCTACTGATCCGCATTCATAGAGAACCGGGAGCCACACTTGCTCTGCGAGTTGGTACTACAATTATTGGGGCTACTACTGGGGTCGCTATTGGCGAGTCGGACCTGTTGGGACGGTGAATGTTGACTCGGCGGGTTGCGGCTCGTGGAGGACAGCCCTTGCGTTTTCATTCATTGCGTGGTTTCTCCATCTTCTGAGTGGCATTCTCGTGAGTTGTTTCCACGTTAAGCAGAACACGGCAGAGCTGACGCGACCAAATACAGGGTATATACGTTTTCCGTACCTATATCAAGCTCGACGAGACAAAGACCGATTTAAAGCAACATGCGGAAAAGCTTGCCAGGTAAGCATGAACCATTGCGGTATTTAGATGGTGGACTAATGATTCTTGCACTCAAGAGGGGACCCCAAAGTCCATGGTTATCAGCGAAATTCCGAAGCGACAGATAATGTCTAGGCCACAATCCATCTCACACTGTTCCAGCGTTCTAGCCTAGGGAGGGTGCAGGCGGGGTAATGTTAATCTTTTGGAGTAAGCAGCCACAAACTGCGGAAGCCGAATGGCATAATTTCATTGGTCCACGGAATATACCATAACCTACACAGATTGAACTTGGTGCAGCATGCACCTAATATAATCCATTTAGTCTTAATCAGGGCCATCCCCAAATAACTTGCATATCACAAACAGATACAATGACATTTTGTCGATTCATTTGTGGTTGAAGCCACCTACAAGACTCTTGGCACACTCGACAGGATACTTGGTAACAGCTGCCCGCACACCATCACTCGGGCCTTACATCTGCCATCTTCGCTGGTCCTACAAGAGCATTAGACTTTCTCGCCATCCCCGCAAGCATCAGACTCACCAAAAACAAAGACAACGACAGCCTCCTTACCCCGCCCGCCTAAGATCTCGACTCCAAAGTCAGATACAGCACATGAGGCATCAAATTTATTTGCCCCAACATACGGGACACTCCACATAAACGCAACCTCGTTCCTCCCCTCGAATCCGACGATGCGGTATGTGATCGAACCATCAAGGCCTCCGCCTATATGACTCGACTTGCAGCGTAGCATGCCGCTCTCCCCTGCTAGAATTGTCTGCGGCGGCTGTAAGTCTGGCGTCTTGTTCCATTGGCCGTGGTTGAGAGTTGGCCATTCAGGCTCTGTGTTGAGCTCCTCGTTGGTATGGTTTAGAATAACGATCAGTAGCTCCCTCGTGGCCATGGCGTTGTTAGTCTAGGAAGTGTTGGTCAGGAGGGAGATGTTGATCAAGACTGGGTAAAAGAAGTGAAGATATGTTGGAGATGTGGTATTGCAAAAAGAGTCGTTGAAGAACGCCGCGGCTCAATACACTTTATATGGCTCCATTGGAGGAGACCAAACACGACACGGCCATCTTGCTGGCCATAAGATTAAGGTTCAGGCTGCCGACACAGATGATAAGAAAACATCACCATGGTCACCTTGTGGTGTTGAAACGGGGAAACTAGAATTCACAGTCCCGTCGCCATCCATACCCCCACAGCTGCAGAGCTCAAGCCAAGGAATCACAGATTATTGAGGGGATCCCCTAAGCTAGTTGACAACACACCACCATCCCGAGAACCCACCTTTGCCAAGCTGCATAAGGCGCGTCAGATCATCGTAACACTCATTTGAATACAGTGTCCAACCGTATACTGGGAAGACACCAACGGTCAAGATGGTGGGGAAACATCAGCGGCCGATCAAGTTTAGCGGGGACGATTAGTGCGGGGAGCTGTCAAGCATTATACCTACAAAATATCGGCGCAGCTTGAACGATCTATGACACTAACAGGCACCGAAAGGGTTGCCACGTGCCATAGCATTGCGTCTATGTGGGAGAGAAGACGTCATTGTGATAAAAGGAACACTGGATAGTGAAAGGCTGTAACCTGGATCGTCAGGGCACACACCCGAATTTGAGTTTTAGTAAAGCTTAAACTATGATACCCTATGACACAGTGCCATTTAGACTCAGGCAGCACGCGCCAAAGCTGTTTGAGTTCTTCGGGCGTTCTGGACTCTCAAGTTTTATGTGCTTGCTTCGCCAGTCTCTGCCGTAGGTTGCTGACAGCGGTCACCAAGTCTCGTGATGTTTATATAGCATAAGGGTGCCACCCCATCTATTCAAGCTCGTTAAATTTAATCATGCCACGATGGATGTCTCTGTGTATAGGTTTGAAATGGTTGAGGATTCATAGTCGCCTGACCCTTTTAGGGCGAGGTATTGAGGTCATCTTCAAGTCAGAGTACAGTTGCTATGCCCAGCATCAGGATGAGGAGTTTGCGAAATGTGTAGAGCAGAGGGGATTAGGTGATTTATATGTCACGAGGGTACTACACTAACGCCAGATCCGTTAAACGGGCTCTCTTGATGCTCTCAAGTATGCTGATTGGACCCATGCTAGAGTAAAACGTTACCTAGTCTTGTCAGCACACTTACATGAGTTGCTGTCCTCTCAGGTCCGCACTAATGCCATTGATGACTGTTTACTCGCCTCAGTATAAAGAGCTGAGCTTTCTGAATGCCGAACGGGGCAGGATAGGCCGAATCTTCCAGACAAGGTATAGTTTTATGCTGTTGCTCGGATGTTCGGGAATGCCAAACTCTGCGAGATGACAGCGGGTGATTGGATTACAGTTGACACTTTCTAATGCTTGCTTTTCGAATATTACTCGCTTCCGCATTGTACTTTGACATGCCATTTTAGCCAAGGTTTTTTTGCTTCTGCGGCAAGACTCGGGTCTCTAGAATGCGAACCCGAGCCCACGATGTAACCTCGACTTCAGCCGCAGCGGATTCCATCAAAAGCCTCACCACTCTCCGTCCAGAATACCACGTATACAGCGCCCTTTAAAACTTTCAACTTCGCCGCCGGACAATAAATCCAGACAAAGAAGTCTCCGAAGCTCGCGAAAGGTCTTCTAATTTCGGCACTCTGGTAGATTAGTCTAGACAGAAAAGGGTAAGGGGTCTTGCGCCCGTTGTGAAAGGCTAAAGACAAGCTTTCAGCTAAGGTTAAAAAGTGTAACGTCGTGAAGCTCTAGAACTAAGTGGAACGGACCTGG
Organism: Fusarium oxysporum f. sp. lycopersici 4287; assembly: GCF_000149955.1. Taxonomy (NCBI): domain Eukaryota; kingdom Fungi; phylum Ascomycota; class Sordariomycetes; order Hypocreales; family Nectriaceae; genus Fusarium; species Fusarium oxysporum. The sequence goes on from NC_030990.1 coordinate 4,666,487, forward strand.
GATTGTTTCAGTCGGTTTAGTTTCGACCAGTGTTTGGCAGGAGGTTTTATAATGTTGACTAAACGTTTTGAGACTGGTTGGTTTTGGGGCATGGCATGATTGTCGATAACATCAGCCCATCAGTTATTGCTTTTTCTTTATGTTTTGCATGTCATTTTTCGGCTACTGGAATGGCATTCTGACAGAGTCCCAAGAGCCAAGTTCACGGTTCAGTGATCTGCGCTTCAATCATGGAGATAATCCCAAGCGACGATTCAATGCTGATCAAAGCATGCTTTACTCCTAATAAACCTCTTGCAGCAAAGCTTGTCTCTCACTCGAGCGCCTCTTTACCGTTTCAGATCTCGGAAAAAGCGGCATGCAACCAATAAACCCCTACGGCCCGAGACTCCTCGGTTAGCAGCACATTAGCCAATACCCATGCTCTGCCCCGTATCTTGGCCATGCAGGGATTATATTTGTACCGGTTCCTTCTGGCGTGTCGATCTCTTCGGGAAGTCCCTCCGAGCTCCCTATTCGAGATCCAACACCACATTCATCAATTGGTACCAACGGACAATTTCCTTGTACTGTGCCGCAGACGCATGAAAATCAGTTACTAACAATACGTGTCAAAGGGCCGAAGGAGAGCGCTGCGGGAATTTGCTTTCTTTTTCTCCAATAAGCTCCGTTTTCCGCCGACCGTTTCGAATCCTTGCTTTTTCCCACTGCACGTTGAGATTAATGACAGAGTGATTCGGATCATTGCATGCATGTTACCAGTAAAATATCCTTCATCATGTCTTTGTAAACCAACTGCGCCAGTGCGCCCCGTATCTGGTGGCGTCGCGAAGCGATCTGACATTGACCACCATAAGCACTTTACCCCTGGATTTGACAGTTTTTAGCCAGATGCATATGACACCCGTCTCACAAAAGGCCCGGAAGTTTGTGGTGTGTCAGCTCATGTGTGTGCCTGCCCCGGTACTGGATTCTTTGTGAAAGATTATGATGCCGTTCATTGTGATTGTGCTGTAGTGTAATGATTCCCATGTGCTGATTTCGGAACCGGCACCGCCGCACACAGGCTGTATGCAGGACGTCACAGAAGAAAGCTTCAGCTTTTCATTTAATCGACGCCAACCCCATCTCGTTAGACCTCAATTTTGAATCTCAACTTTTGGTTTTCTTCATTTATGAGTTGAGCTGCCTGCTTTGTATCTCGAGATATGGCTGGCGTCGCTAAAGAGGCCGTGGTGGTAAGTTACCATTCCGATCTGTCCTGATCCACTGGACTTGATCAATCCGAACCATGATCTGCATTTCTTGGCAAGATTGAGACCATGACTCGCTTGCTAACCGCGATCTACGATGCAGCCCATCGAGGCCGTGCTCTTCGGAATATCAACGCTCCTCGTGCTCGCTCGATTAGCCCTTCGAACAATTCGACAACACCAGAGTCTCACCGTCAGCGATTGGTTTCTCATCGCCTCTCTACTCGATGCTGCTGCGTTATTTGGGACCGATACGGCAGCGTATAACTTGGGGGGGATGGACGAATATGATCCGAGTGCGCCGCCGCGGAGTATTGAGGATCAGATCACGTTGATGAAGGTCTCGTTTGCGGGAAACTATTTCTACGACACGGGTGTATACTTCCCGAAGCTGGCGTTGTTGGCGCTTTACTTTAAGCTTATTCCACAAACACTACCGCTGCTACGAAAATTCCTCTATGGAGTTACTGCTTTGACGGGGTCGTTTATGCTCACGACTTGTTTCTTGGATACCTTCTGGTGCGGCTCAAACGTATCTGTCAATTGGGAGATTGATGGAGAGTGCAGTACTTTTGACTCAAAGACTGTCTTCCGGATTGATTGGGTCATGAATCTCATCTCCGACATGCTTGGTATGTTCATTTCAGTGAAGTTATGCTCAGGTAATCACTAACATTATTGACAGTCTTTGCACTGCCTTTCCCGCTTCTCTTTGGTTTACAGCTTAGTAGGCGGTACAAGGCAGGTCTGGTTGCGATCTTTGCATCTGGACTCATCACATTGGGAGCAAGCATTGGTAGATTTGCGACTGTCGAGGCAATTCATGCCTGGACCAATGTTTGTGAGTCAACATCATCAACTTCAAGTCTTCCGTCATGACAGATTTACTGACTTCCTCAGACGTCCTCTCCATGACAGAGATCGCCGCCGCAATAGTCGTCGTATCTCTCCCCGCCCTCAAATCCCTCCTCCACGGCCTCGGCCTGCGCTCCTCCAAGCAAAACACCACGCAGACAGGCTCAGGCTACAACAAGCACTCAGGTACAGTGACAACCTCAAGTCACTTCAACAAGCTATCAAGCGGCCGTGACCACCACAGAGAACTGTACGCCTCCACGGCTCGCGTGGCGGTGGGCGCCGAAGAAGACTCCGGCAGTGAAGTGGAGCTGACCAACCTTCAAGGTATCTACAAGTCGGCCCGCATAAGTGTGACCTACCAGCGAAGAGAAGACGGTGACTGGCAGGGGAATTCGGGACGGGGGTGAATATCTGTGCTGTAAGAGTATGGATGGTGGTGGATGGATGTAAGCGTCGCATTAGATATGCAGGTGGACCAACAAAACGGGAAATGGCCGGGAATAAGAGTGACATAACAGTTGGTCTCACTGACCCCGAGTTATGTATAATAAAGAAATATACACATAGAATATGACAGTTTACCATAGATCAGATCATCATGCATGAATTCTTAACTTACCCTTTGAGTTCAATGCAGAGTTTTATTGAAACGTGTGAAAACCTTGAACCAACAGCAAAGCCAAAAATGAATCCCTTATTGGTGCATTAACAAAAAGACTCCCTCCCTCCATCACAGAACTCAAAGGTCAACCAACACGCACATCGTCTCAACACTCTTCCCCTGTCAAATTCCTTCCCATGTTACATCCGTTGGTCCCAGGTTTATTCTGGTTTGCATATCGACGGAACTGCAACCCGACCAATTACCACCTCTCGTTTACAACCCCTCCAGTTTTAGCCCCCATGTCAAATGCTAACCCCGGTCATTTTCTCAGTTAAAAATCCCGTAAAGCAGAAATGCGATTGTTTTCCTGATACGTCCCTCCTGTCCATGGCCCGACTTGTGCCGTAGACTTGCAGCGGGTAAAACTCACCCCATGGATCCTTCAGGGACCTTTTAGTGTTGCATTCTATGCAGTAGGTCGTTCGATGTTGTTGTTTTTTCTTTTTTTTCTTCTGTAGCCGAGGTGCTGGTGCTATAACCATGCGGCGTATTAAATAAGCACCATGAACTGGAATTTTAAGTATACCTGCAGTCCTGTGAACCTTAATTCCTTCTCTTTTTCTCTATTGCCGCGAGTGCACCATTTTATTTCCCGTTGTTTTGAAGTGGAAGACAATCGGATTTCGCAATGGCGTTCTTTATCGATGGAAAGGACTGTATGGTAGGTTGCTACGGTTGTCATCCTTTACATCGGTAAGCATACTCACAAGTGTTCAGATCTCGGAATGGATCTTGCTGGCAGCCTCCTATGTCTTTGTCGGTCTTCGTATCTACGCGCGTCTCTTCCGTGCGCGTGAGAAGTTGACTTGGTCCGATTACCTCCTTCTTCTGTCCGCCGTTGATGCTCTCGCCCTCATCATCTGCGACACTCTGACTTTCCAGATGGGTGTCATGGATGAGTATGAGACATCTGTCAAGCTCTCCAAGGTAAGACGATGTCAAACTCCTTAAAGCATCACGCGACTAACTTATCTATGCAGATCTCCTTCGCTTCCAACTACTTTTACGATGTCGGTATGGGTTTCCCCAAGATGAGCATGCTTGCTTTTTACTGGGCCTACTTCCTCCCCTCCACCGGCATGAGCTCCGGTATGCGAAAGGCTCTGTATGGCATCACTGCCTTTGTCTGCGCATCATACATGGCGATCCTTTGGGACGACACTTTCTTCTGTGGAAAGGATGTTTCCGTTCAGTGGTCTCAGGAGGAGGGTGCTTGCAGTGTCTTCTATGCACCTGAGCCCTTCATTCTCAACTTTACCCTGAACTTGGCCTGTTATCTTGCCGGTATGTTGAAGTTCCCTTCTGCCTGCCGCGCTTCGCCAGATACTAATTGATCTTGTAGTATACGCCCTCCCTCTCATCCTGCTGGTCCAGGGTGTTCTTCAGCCTTCCAAGGGTGTCACTGCTACCTTTGTCCTTGGTGCTCTGACTATCTGCACTACCATTGTGCGATTTGTGACTCTCAAGGTTGGGACTGGCCAAGAGAATCTTGTTTGTAAGTCTTCCTTCTCTCGGATAATACCAACTCAGCTTCTGATGTCTCCGTTCCAGACCCTATGAGTATGCTTGAGATGGCACTTGCTATTACTGTCGTCGCCTTACCAGGCTTGAAGCCACTTGTGGATCGCTCCCCAAAGCATGAGACGAGGAGTGAGGTGATTGAGATCAAGAACTAAGGAAGGACAATATTTTTACCTGTTCCCACAGCTACTTAGCTCTTTCGCCAGAGTAACGATTGTTCTCTTCTATAAAAGTGTCTTAAGCTGTGCTACACTTGTCCCATGCTCTGTACATTAGATAATGTAATAAATTGGTAAATTGAGGGTCGTTGCATTCTAATAATAGAACATCGCTTGCGTCCTCGAGGTGCTTGGCGAACAGTGGCTTGGTATCTTATCTCTGTGGCTATGTTTAGCTCGTTCACACGCGTTCGTGGCTATGTTTTTCGTTCATTGCTCTATGTAGGGTAAACCAACCACTTTTAACAAATTACATCCGAAAACGGAGTTCACAACTGCAAAGACTATAAAACTTCAAAATTAGGAAAATGAAAGGAGGCGAGGCGTGGATTTTCTCCTTGACCAATTGACAGTAATGAGATTTAATTGTAATTGTTAACTGACATTCCAATTTCCAAGTCGGGACATAGAAAGTCCCGAACCAACACCAAAAATTAGATCGTGACGTCACGGCGTCAGATTTCCTCGGGTTTTACTCACACCCGAACCTTTGCTTGAGTAGGTGTCTATCCAATCACATCCATGGAACGAGATCGTGGATGGAAAATCGCAAGGCAGCGAGATCTATTTTCGCGTCGCAATATCTGCTCTATAATCAATTATAAAAGACGTCCAAAGCCCATGTATGTGAGGTACCTCCTGTCTTTACCACTTTTCAATCCCTCAACGTCTTGAAATACTTAACTATGGGAGCCTCAACTATTCCACCAATCGCAATTATCGGCGGTGGCCCATGTGGCCTAACATTAGCACGCCTGCTCCAAACCGCAAGCATTAACTTTGTCGTTTTTGAGCGCGACGAGTCCCCAACACCAACCCTTAGAAGCCAAGGTGGTACGCTAGACATCCACAAAGAATCAGGCCAAGAAGCGCTTCGTCGCGCAGGTCTCCACGACCAGTTCAAGTTATTGGCCCGGTACGATGCAACAACAATGACTTTGATGGACTTCCAAGGGAAATTCCGGGCTTCGTTCGGGGGTGACGACGATGGTGGTGATAGACCAGAGATAGACCGTCGACAGCTGCGACAGTTGTTACTCAATTCTTTGCCAACGGATCGTATTCGTTGGGGCAAGATATTGGATGCTGTTTATCAGAAGGAAAATGGAGGAGCGCGTGATTGGACTCTCAAGTTTCGCGACGGATCGACTGAGAGTGGCTTTCGACTCATTGTCGGAGCAGACGGTGCTTGGAGCAAAGTACGGTCTCTCGTGAGTGTTCCATGACCTACATTGGTGAGAATAATTAACTAATTCTATCCGCAGATCACTGATGCTAAGCCCATCTATTCTGGGAAATCGTTCATTGAAGGCAGAATATCACCAGACAACTCACAATACAAACTCGCGCAACAAGTAGCAGGCAAAGGAACAGCCATGGCAATGAGCGCCAAATCCACCCTCGCAGTCCAACAATTATCCGATGCCTCATACCGGATGTACATGGGCGTAGTAGCACCTGAGTCCTTGACGCGTCCTGGCGGTGACGCTGATCCAAACGACATGGACAAAGCGCGAAAGACGATGCTTGGATCTGGAGGCTTTTACGAAGACTGGACACAAGACTTGAGACGTTTAATCAAGGCGTCTGAGGGACCGTGGCGCCCTTGGCCACTCTATCGCCTCGATAAGACCTTGTTCTCTTCTAATGATGAAGATGTACACGATGGCCGACCTAGATGGAAACGCGCTCCTGGCGTAGTTCTACTCGGAGACGCTGCGCATCTCGCTACTCCAAATGGTGAAGGCGTGAACCAAGCCATGTTTGACGCGCTTGTACTATTCGACCAAATCATCTCCGAAACTGGGGTTCGCGAAGGACATTATGATCAGAAATATGATGCAGAAGCTCTAGAGCGGGCAATTGTTGCTTACGAGAAGGAGATGCGACCTAGAGCTTACGAGCATATCCAGAGCAGTATCGACATGGAAGATATGATGTATGCTGATGATGGGGCTCAGCGCATGATAGAGGCTTTCAAGTGTGCTCATGGCGAGAGTTAGTCTCACCGCTATGGTTTGAATTATATGCCAACGCAACTCTTAGCTAGTAGAATAGTCTGTATTTCACCCCTTAGCAATGAATCCACAGTATCCCAGGTTCTTCAGGCCACGGACCAAAACCGCATTAATTCCGTCATGGCAGTGCACTCTTACCTCTTACCCCGACCAATAATCTCATCTGAATTTCGGATTACTTCCCCCACATGTTTCCGTGGCGCATGGCTAATCTAGATGACGTTAGCTCCCGTAACCTTGAAAAAGCCGAAAAACCCACATATTTTTCGGGTTGTGGGAGATCTAAGTGAACGCGAATGCATCCAGTCCTTCATTATGCCGCCACCAAGGCTGAGGCATCCACTCGGATCGGTATTGCGTAACGGACGTGTAAGCTGTAATTCTCCGAACCACCAATCCGATGAACTGTATTATATATAAAAGCTAACCTAATCGCTTCTGAATATGCTTCTTTACAACCTTCTCACTCATCAATCCTTTGTTCAACATGGTCTCTTTCAAGTCCCTCGCTTCAGCGGGTTTCGTTCTCGCTGGTCTTGTTTCCGCTCATCCTGGTGAGAAACATGATCATCAGAAGATTAAGAGACAGATCCAGACTCGGGACACTATCGCCAACTTGGGCCAGCGATCATTGAACGCATGCTCTAGTTCTCTGCATGCCCGGGAGCTGAAGGCTCGTTCGATTGCTCGCCGAGCAGAGAAGGTCGAGAAGCTTCGCAAGAGACTTGGAATCAAGACTGGTATGCTAAAAAATCCCTTTTCGACTTTTTTTCTGGCACTAATATTCTTCAACAGCCGCCAAGAAGCACCGCCGTGATGAAGATGATATTGTCAAGTGGGAGGCTGTCAACCACAACAAGACTGGAGTCTCCAACAACAACATGTTCACTCCTCTCGAGACAGTCTTTGGCGCCAACTCCAGCTGTATCCTGTCTCCTGAGATCACTGCCGGTCCTTACTACATCGTCGGCGAATACCTGCGATCCAACGTCATCGAGAAAGAGTTCTGCGACGGAGTGCCTCTGTTCCTCGAGGTCCAATACGTCGATGTCTCCACCTGCAATGGAGTCCCCAACTTGGCCACCGACGTTTGGAACTGCAATGCCACTGGTGTTTACTCCGGCGTTAGCTCCCAAGCTGGTCTGAACACCACTTTCCTTCGTGGTATTCAGATCACCGATCATGATGGTGTCGTTCAGTTTGAGACAATCTTCCCTGGACATTACGAGGGACGCGCTACCCATACTCATCTCCTCACTCACGCCAATGCCTCGGTGTCTTCCAATGGCACAATCCAGGTCTATAACAGCCCTGTTCAACACATTGGTCAGCTTTTCTGGCCCGAGGATCTCCGTGAAGAAGTTGAAGCTCTTGCTCCTTACAACACCAACACTGTCGAAGTGACCACCAACGAGGAGGATATGTGGTCTGTCCTTCAGGCCGATGAGTCTTATGACCCCTTCCCTCAGTACGTCTACCTGGGAGACTCTGTCCAGGATGGAATCTTTGCTTGGATTCAGATTGGTATCAACACTACTGCGGACTACACCTCAGATGAGTACTACGGTGTCGCTGGATACTTGGCTAGCGATGGTGGCCATGCTTTGGACAGTGGTATTGGTGGAGGCGGCGGTGGCGGTGGCCAGGGAGGTCAACCTCCTTCGGGCAGTGGAACCCCTCCTGCTGGCCAGCCCACTGGAACTCGCTCTGCATAAGCAGTCAGAGATAGACTATCTCTGTGGTCAGTGAGGCCGCAGAGTAATGGTTCAAGCAGCTTAGAATGAAGGCGATTGGTGGGTCAATAGTTTGATGTTGCTCCAGGGCTGGTTGCTAATGGAGGAAGGGGAAAGTAAAAACGTGTAACAGCTAGACTATATTGATTCGGCGATTAGGTAAAACGTGCTACATAAAACCAAGAATTTGGGTATCTCTCTACATGTCTACCGACCGCCGGTCTCACCATCTTCAGACTTATTCTAGGTTCTATTATCTCTAACCTCATGTTTGCGTGAGTTCCTGACCTCGCTGGTTGCTTCTGGTGAGTCACATGCTGATTGAGGTCTAGGTAAAATGCCAGATGCTCTTATAATTCGTGATTCCGGGCTTTAGGACAATTAGCTTTGAATACACCTTGATTGAAACAGGTCTCTAGATATCCTCGTCTACAATAATCAAATTTAACTAACAAATTGATCAGGTCTCCACTGCGATTGCTGTTGCCCATCATCTACTGGATTAGGGCCAGGCGCTGTTGGCTGCTGGCCAGGAGGCAGTGCCGGACCACCATCTGTTCTCACCCATGGCGACTGTATAGTCCCATCGTCGCGTAAGATCCAATACTCCAGAGGAGAAGCGCTCCCGATATCCCAAGGCCATCCTTGGGTATTAACACCTCTACTTAATAAAAGGACGAATGCAGGAGCATCAGTATGCGAATGCTTGGTGCTCACAGGCAATACATTGAAGGGGATGTTTAGAATTCCGTTGGTGTCAACCCCTGGATCCCAATAACTTGGATCCGTCGTCGTCGTCAAGCCCATCCGCCCTTCAATAAGGTACGTCAGGAGGGGTAGATCGCCATCTCGCGAGTAAATTGTCGCGAGACCCTTCAGCGGGTGGTTTGTCTCGTCAAATCTGAACTCTACCTCAGGGTAGATACCTTCAGCGTCGTCACATGGCGCTGGGTAGACCTCGAAAGCCTGCGCAGGGTAGCCCGAGTTGGGGAACTCATCAAATGGATTTATCACGTGTGGCCCGCCTGCTATAGGCGTGTAGTTCTTGACGTGGGAATTATTACGCCACATTCTGAACCAATTGGTCAGGTTCGACCCTTCGTCTTGGTAGCTGAGCTTGAATTTCTTGACAAATGCCGGAAATTGTTTATATGCCGTCTTGAAGACCTCGTTTACATTGGCAGTAAACTGACTCGTGAGTTGCTCAACTTCCCTTTGGATCTCTTCGTGTGTTGTAGTCTTGTCTGCAAGGTCTGTTGTTTTTGGGTCAGCTTAACGATGCGCTTTCAGCAGGGTATAAAGGTTGAGATACTGACTGACCTTGTAACGCGATTATCTGGCATGCCAAAGCAAAGCCCGCCATGCCGAACGCCCACCCGAGGGCCTTGTCAAGGTCATCAAGGTAAGTCGCCGCGGCTAGATGCGACTAGTCTGCAGAGTGGTTGTTGGTGGCAGAGAGGCACGATGGGGCTGGTGCACAAGGTTGACCTGTTGTGAATACGGGGTCTGATGTGTATTAGGGAGGCATCCTGCCCAGTTAAAACATTGAAGATATTCTGGACATTATACGCAGCACCTTCTGCACCCTTGCTATTAAAGGCATGAAGATAGCTCTTAATCCCGTTGGTATCATTGTTTTGGACGGCAATAGGATAGTCATTCTGCCAGGTCTCAATTATTGTGAGAGAAGAGAACAGCATCCCGATATCCGTCAGCTGCTCTTGTTGAACCTGGATGGACTGGAGCGTGTCTTGTATGTTGTTCAACGCGCTCATGATCTGATTCTGGCGCTCTTCGGCGGCTTGGTCCGCCTGTTCCTTTTCGATCGAACTGATAGCGATTTTGACGACAGTGCCGGCGACCTGACCAGCGGCTGCCGCCATGACTGTTTGTGTGCGATTGGGAAATTGTAAATGGAGTGGGTTCCTTGATAGAATTGGAAGTGGGATGGTAAATGCTGAGGTTTGGTCAAGCAATTCATCCGGACTCTTGCTGAATATATATAGTTGTCCACCACGAATACTTTACCTACTATCACGTGTAGCTAACTAAAGAGGGTTGAGCTCGGTGGCTGGATCATACTTTTATGAAGGTCTATCTGCAGCACATTATCACGAATATGGACGAGTGCATCGTGTAATGTGTTGCCGTGACCCTCACTGCCAGAATCAGTTCAACCCTTTTAGCGTGCACATTTTGGTCTCGAAGGGCCTGTGGACAGTAGATGCACGATTGCGGTGTAGAACGAGAGCCCAATGTATCCGTACTGAGTTTAGTGTGGCCGCTGGTTCACTGGGCTTTAGGCGATGGCTTTCGAGGCGTATTTATTTCGTTGTAGTAGGTATCGCTGAAATTCCAAGTGGGGTAATAATACACACTATTGCCCAGCCTATCGTAAATATGCATAAACCTTTGTCCTCCTATCAACTGAAGCATCAGTGCAGGTAGTAAGCTGTGGAATAGGTCTAGACCTAGGGCTGCGATGCGATACATCAAGCCATGTCACCAACTATTGGATATCTTTCCGAATTGAGCTACTTTCAGCTTGCGGAGGCGCAGGCCAGATGAAACCTTGAACAGGGTTCGTGGGATTACTACCAGATACAGCTAGATCCTTTGACATGGTCCGAAAATCCCGACCTTTACCATCATTCCAATCCATATAGAATTGTATTTTCAGTACTTTTGCCTCATTGCAGCATTTCAATTCCAACAACATCACGCGAATCATGCGTCCGTGGAGACACCCTCGATTCAAGACTGCCGGTCCATTGGATAAACGCCGCACCGCCCATCGGTGCGAGCAGTGCCGCGTGAGTCGAACAAAGGCAAGCCACGACCATGCCGCCTTGTCTTTTCTTTTCTTTTCTTCTCGACGTGCTGGCCCCGTCTGATAGTGTGATGCCGAACGCCATGCAGCGCCTGTAGATCGCGCGTGACCAGGTGCCAGGATCGAACACCCCAGATGGCAACGCAGCTTGACATCATCTTGCCAATCGCCGTGGCCAGTCCAGATGAAAGCCAGCTCCAGCTCTGCCTGCGTCGCGCCTACGAATTTGTCGGGACTTGCCCGTCGCCTACAACGGATCTGTTCTCAACCGACGTGTTCTTGCGGCTCTCCCAAGAGGACGAGAGTATTCGGGCGGCTCTTGTTCTTATTGGCGACGTGTATGTCACCAATAGCCAACAGCCAGCGCAGAGCCAACAGGGGGATGTGCTCATGGAGACGGAGCAAAACGAGCTCTATGCCACGATTCAAACGCGCATCCAAAAGCCCGACGCGCATACTGACCCTTCCCTGTTTCTGTTGACTCTCCTGTTTTGTATCATGCAGGTATTCTACCATCGGACCTGGATACCTCAATCTATGATTAACAACTATAAATAGTTAATGAGCAATCGGAGCACTAATGTCTGCTTGCAGATCTTGGACCAGGTCGCCTTCTACATTGTGCACCCTCGTGGTCCTGATAGACTTTCGACACAGTTTGACAAATCTACACTTCTGGTATTTCGATTTCTTCAAGGAGTAGGAAAACTATTGCGCGATGAATGCACGACGTTTGCAAATGCAGAATGGTGCAAAACATATCAAGACGTCAAGGTGGGCGGGGTTCCTATCAACAGGGAACAGGATACGTGGTTCTTCGAGTGTGTATGCATCTTTGTCGCGAGGTTGACTGATATCAATGTCCAGTATGCCCGCTCACCCTTGTCGCCGATACACGTAGGCCTAGTTTTCTGATTCAATTTCCATGTCTCATATTTGGCTTGATCAAGAGAGGCAGTTTACTCGCGTTCCTGGGTTCATCCATGACGCAATGGACTGTACCTGCTCGGACTGTGCCGAGGCCTCAACTTACGTCAAGCACCTAGCAACAGGGCAAAATATCATGCGGCAAGCTGTAGAGCTCCTCGAGTCTATTGACAGGTTTGACGAACTGTTAAGCGGCTCAAAACTCGCTCACGACTCAGCGTATGACATGTTCCACGCCCATTCATTGTGTCTGAAGATAGGTACACTTCGGCTATTTTCCCACTTCCTCTGGCAAAAAGCTCCTTTCTCCGAAGAGGCTTTGCGTGAGTCAGGTATCCAGGCTTACGCGCAAACTGCCTTGAACCACGTCGGGAACAGGTTGCAGTATTGTGGGCTCGAGGCCGTGATTTATATTCAGCATCTTGTAGTCATTGGAATTGAAGTGCGGGACCTAGCGAGCAGACATCTCGTTACCTCGTTGTTGCAGAAGATTAGAAGCCAAGGGTTTATAATTGTAGAAGTCTATATTGCAAACTTGCAACTAGCTTGGGAGGCAGTTCCAGGAGCTTCGGGTCCTGCTACTTGACGTTCTTCTCTAAACCGGCCTGTTCTAAGTATGACGGCTGAGATAAGGAGCCGTAATCAGTTAAGTCTGGAGTCTGCAAGTAAATACCTTCTGTCATGTTCCAGTAAAGCCTGTCATTGAAAATTAAGTCGACTGGCATCTATTTGAGATTGTCCAAGGCGCAAGTGGATAAAGAATATCACAAGAGTGAGAGCCATTTGGGCTATTATGAATGGAGCTGTGACCCAGTGCAACTAAAATTACACTTCTAGCGACTCGGCAGTGAGACTAGATCAAATCAGAACAGGACATGACAGTCAAGACTAGGCCTAACTTTCGACCTTGCGTAGGCTTTGCAAACGGGAAGGCAATAAATCCGGTCGAGGGGACAGGGGATCCATCGAGGTTCCGGGAAGAATACTGAAATCGGAAAGAGGCCATTCCAGCAGGGACATTCAAATGAGAGCTGGCGATGGCAGCGAGCTTTAGTAGATCCCCTGGCTTCGACGTGGAGAAATCATCTGCCGTTGCGTAGAAGTCAAAGTTGAACGCTGTTCCGAGCGTCTCAAGGTCTGCTGCATTGAGATGGCGAGGACTTGTTGGCATGTCTCATTGCAACCGTAATATTGAGCGACTTCGCTGCTCATGTTGAAATTCAATGTTTGGCCTATGCCTGTCTGAGCCTTGGCTGTCGACGCCAGGAACAGAATGGCGAGTCTGGGAGAGATAATCATTTTGGGATTGAGTTGAACAAAGCTGTTTAGAAAGCGCATATAGACGATGTTTTCTGAAATGCGTCTTGAAGTCAAGGAAGGAGGCATGGTTTAATACCTGAAAAACTCAATGGATGCGGATTGAGCGGATGGAGTTAGAGACTTTGCCAGTTCGTGATATTTGATCATCATCAGATTCGGGACGGTGGCAATTAGACAAACAACTCACTAGAGCAAAGTTCGCCTGAACCCTACTCTGTCCGATCAAGCGCACAGACGCAGGATTCATGAAAGAGGTGTGGCTTTCAGCCCTTATCGTCTCGGTTCCTATGTGCCGTCGCCCGAAAATACATGGGCGACGTCGTCCAAAGAAATTCAAGGCGTAAGCGGGACTAGAGTTCGAACTAGAATTACTTGGTGTAAGAACAAGCCTTTTCTGTAGGGATCGTGTAAGTCATGCTTAATCAGGATAAGTTATAAATCTGACACGCCCTCCGCGGCTACCGCCCACCCACATACACTCTCAAAGGAACCAAGCGCTATATACGTGAGCTAAATTACAACAATTAGTTACTACTCCATGTAGCTTAGATGAAAGCTTACTGCATCCCTCTGTAGATGGAGTTATGCCCCGGTTGCCCCAAGCGCAATTAAGGTAGAAATCGAGCTGTTTTGATTATCGCAAATCAAATCTTACTAAGACGGCATAGTTGCCAGCCCCATTTTGAAGGCGTTGGTCCCTTGATCTTTCTTGTAGGGATCGCACAATCTATCCTAGATCGGGATAAGTTGCAGATCTGCAAAGCATACCCTGCATCTTGTTTCGAGACGAATTCCGGCCTTAACGTTGTTAAATCTATTTTCTCTTATGCAAGGGTTGCACCATTAATTTTGGATTGGGACATAAATCTCCAACCGCTCACGGTTGTTCTTGTAAACGGCACTTCAATCTTTCTAAAGCTCAAGCTGGCTGCTCCGGAACATCAGAAATAGCTAAAGGCCCTCTCATAAACAGAAGTCTATCTAAGTCTTCTTGAATTTCTCCTGAGAAAGTCCTTATTTTAATCTTATCCAACTTCTCACTTCTTCCTTAACTCCCCTTTACTAAAGTCTTATTCTTTCACTTTCCTTTTTTCTACATTCTCTGCAGTTTCATCCTTATATCATCCCAAGTATGCCTCGGACATGCCATGGTCAGTATATATGAACTCATATCATTTGTGATGTTTCTCTAACTCATAGCCATATCCAGCACTCGAAGTCACTGACACGAAGTGGGACTTCTGTCCAAATCTAGCAGCAGCCTACATCATGATGGTAGTCTTCGCCTTAGCGACATTTACACACGCCGTTCAAGCCGTCAGATATCGCAAGCCGTATTGCTGGACAATTGCAATGAGCGGTTTGCCTCAGACCCTAGCATATCTCTTTCGGATTCTTAGCATTAAGAATCCGGCGAGTCTAGGGCTTTATGCAGCATGGTTTGTTTTAATCATGGTATGTATAAAGCTCCCATGAGATATGGGTTAGCATTGCTGAATCTCGAAGATTGCGCCAATCTGGACCAACGCATTTGTATACATGATTCTAGGTCGCATGGTCTGGAACTTCTCGAAAACTTGCAAGGTTTTGGGATTAAGCGCATGGAGAGTTGGGCAACTCTTCGTTATTTTGGATATAGTGTAAGTCAGGTTCTCTTGAAGGTGACAAGGCACTGATTTACAGGGGATATAGTGCAGCAGTGGTGCAAATCTATGGGGCAGCCACAGCCTCTAACATAAATGCAGCCAAGGAGGTGATTTTGAGAGGTAATCAGACATTGAATAATTACGTCCCGCGTTACTGATGTTTGCTACAGGATTGCATATTTACATGGCAGGCATTGCTATTCAGCAATTATTCATATGCATTTTCTCTGTAATCGCAACATGTTTCCACAGAGATACAACCGTGGTCCTGCCAGGAAATGCCCTCCTGCTCCTTTACTGCTTATACTTTGCAGTCATTTTGATATCTGTAGGTTGAATCACTACGGCATAACGCATTTGTGAAATCGCCTGCTAAGTAAGCATAGACCAGAATTATCTTTCGTCTTATCGAGTATTCTGGTGGTCTCAATAGTTCCATCCCTCGACATGAAGCTTACCAGTACTGTCTCGATTCTTTACTTATGCTGATCGCATCATGCGTACTCAATATTGTACACCCCGGTCGGGTCATGCCCGGAAAGCAAGGAGATCTTCCCAACAAAGCGGAGAGAAAACTGCATGGAATTACACCCGAAGCTTGCGGCGATCGTATTCTTCTTTCCAACCAGGTAAACGAAAACGCATAGTTCAATGGCTGTCGATGTTGTGAGCTAGAGGTGTTATTTGCAGTCGAGAGCTGTGGCTGAGAGCTTATATCACCACACAGAGCTTATTTAGCAAGTATGATGACATAGCAGAAAGTGAATAGATGTGCTAGGCATTAATTTTTATCATATCTAGCTCATTGTGATGATTTGACTCACAATCCGCCACATAATCGAGGCATGGTCATCCTCATGTGGTATCTCCGCGTTTCGGCGGAGTGACATCAATGGCTGGAACTTAGCGGGCGCACCTCAATTAGATGAGTCTCTGTTAGGTCATATGTCACTCAGGGGGCCAAGAATAAATAAACTCGAGACTAAATTGGTATTTTCTTCAAGAACAGCTATAAGAAGCAGTCCATTCATCCGTTGTGGAATCTGGAGGCCGCAGCAGCTTCGTGAAAATTCGTGCACTTTCTGTATATGGGTGGGGTGCACAATTGAAACAACCCCAACTTCCGGGTCAGAACGGAGGGCTTCTCAAAACTGGCCTCCAAGTAGCTGCTATCGAACTGGTGGTGGCTTGGCTGCAGAGCGATGTGACCTTCTCTACCATGGTTTTTGCGGTTCATTAAGATAACTGGCGAGCGGATAAAACGCCAAAGAGTGGTTTTGACGCAACTGGACTGAAATGGGTGTCGAAGCGTATGCGGAATGTCACAGGCTATCATGCCAATCAAGACAACCTTCTGGGCTTTTAGTCGTAAGGCTGAGCAGCTAGTTTAAGCTTGGCCGTAGGGGCTGAGCACTGCAGATTGAGATATAGATAACAAGACCATTTCTGCTCCTTGCACCTACATCATTCCCTTCCTGTCCCACCATGTAATTTATCTAATGTCGGCTCCCAACATGCCATACTAATACAAGATCGTGCTCTTCATAATTTTACTACTCACGAGGTGCGGGAAGCTGAGAACTTCCCTCGTGCAATGGCAGCCAAGTCCTGGTTCTTATCGATTGTAGTCTTGGTTACCAGCCTCCATCTTTCGATGCAGAATGATCCCGTCAAGGACTTTTGCCGACGATTTGGACACCAGACAGCAGTGGTAGATCGAAAGCTATATATCGATGGAGGATTGGTCAACTGGAAACCGCTAGAGACCGACCCAAAGAATTATACAAGTACGCTGTCTTCCCGTATCTTGCGTGGAGTGAAGTAACCATTTCTCCAGATACCTGGCTGGTGTGGCATGACCTTGATCACAATAGCAAGGATAATATGCCGCAGATTCATGCGAATCTCAGCAAGAATGTCTCGGTTCCTTCAGTACATGGCGGTGCTCTTTGGGCAGATGATGTTAACTACCGTTTATTCCTCTTCGGCGGCGAATTCTTTAGCGGCAGCCCGACCACTTCGAACTTCATGTCCTACGATATATGGTATGATCAGTGGGATGATTTCGGACCGCCCTCCGACGATATCAAGCGCGTCAGTTATGGGGCTGCTACAACTGTAAAGGAGCGAGGGGAAGGGTAAGTTGACGGTTTTCCTAGCTCAGGTGGCCTTTATGCAATAACCAGCACTGACCTCGTTAGATATTACTATGGAGGCTACCTTTCGAGAGCTTCTGTGCCCGACTGGAGCGGCGAACGACGTGCGACATCAGATTTAATTCGATACCAGATGGACAGTGATACTTGGGCCAAACTCTCAGGACCTGATGATATTAAACGCGCTGAAGGAGTCATGACATTTATCCCCGCCAGCGACCGTGGTATGCTGGTCTACTTCGGGGGGTTTCAGGACCCTGGAGATAATGGCACCATGGTCTCACAGCCATTAGACGAGATCTTTCTCTATGATATGATATCGAACAAGTGGCACGTTCAGAAGGCAAACGGTACAATTCCTGAGAGTCGGGGAAGATTCTGTGCTGGAGCTGTATGGGCAGAGGATCGCAGCAGCTACAACATGTAAGACGACGCAGTCAGAGTGCCTGGCTTTGGCCTACTGCTTTCGTGATGCTAACTCATGTATAGATACATTAATGCAGGACATGGGATAGAGGGGCCTGGATTCGATGACGTCTATATCCTCTCTTTACCTTCTTTCACATGGATCAAAAGCTATCCTCTCGATCAAAACGGGACAGGCTACTACCCATCTCACAGCCTATCATGCGATGTCGTCAACCAAGGCTCACAAATGCTCACTATCGGCGGCGCATTCCCACAAGACGAAACATGTGATGTCGATGAGGTTTGGGGAGTTCACAACATCGATCTAGGCAACCGTATCAAATCAAACTTCAAGAAGGTCTGGGCAGGCTATGAGCCGAGTCTCTTCGGCTATAAGGTTCCTGGGTTTGTGACGAGTGTTATTGGGGGGACGGAAGATGGAGGCGCAACCAAGGTCAAGCCTGACCAGGGATTTGTTAATCATGATCTTGGCACGTTGCTAAGTATGAAGGCAGTTTTTACCAATCGTACAAGGCTTGATGATGGACGCACTGATCCTAAGGCCGCTGCATCAGAAGGAGGATCAAGCTCAAAATCAGGACTGTCTACAGGGGCAATTATTGGTATTGCTGTTGGCGCTGGAGTTGTTGTGCTGGCAGTTCTAGTTGGCTTATGGCTGATGCGCAGGAACCGAAAGGCGAAGTGTTGAATGTTGGAGGGTTCACCCTCAACTTCAGGATTAAGGTTCAGGATTAAAGTTTGACGCCCTAAACTTAGATCGTAGGACTTTCATCTAGGACTTTCTAGGACTCAAGTCCTAGAAGGAACCAGTCAAAGATATAAGGTCTCAATGGTCCTTCGATTGCGAAAGAATCAAGAAATATACACGATTCACCTTAATATCTGACAATTAAGAGTCTCATTGCCTCAACCATTTTTATTTTTATTTTTCAATACCTTGAAGAACCCTCTTTCTCATACATAATGTCCCTATCCAAGCCCCAAAAGGAAGGTCTTACGGCTACCCTCTCTAAGCCTGAGGACTTCCTCAACTGGGAGCATGAATTCCTCCTTCAGGCCCATCGTCTTGGTCTTCAGCAGCACCTCAAAAGCAAGACATTCCTCGGAGACGAACCAGCTATCCCGGATATAAGAAAACGCAGATATACGAAGACCGCTACAGCCCAACGAACAATCCGGTCTCATACTGCCGAATCTCAAGACGGCGCCCCAGACGACATTCAGGAAACGGCAAATGGAACATGGTCTATCTCTGACCTTACAGACCAAGGCCAGAAGATCTTCCAGCAGGATTTAACCTTTTATCAGCTACAAGAGAAGGTTTTCGAAAAACAGAAAAACGCTCTTGGAACCCTTCAGGACTGGGTTATCCGTACGGTCTCCCCAAGCTTGATTCAAACCTGCTGTCAGTCACACGAATCAATATACGAATGGCACTGGAACCTTCGTGCCCGGTGTGGAAGGACCGAGGAAGATGAAACGAAGGATGCCAGAAATAGGTATCTTACATTACTAAGAACTGCCCCAAAGACGGTCAGCCAAGCAGCATTCAAGTGGCTAGATCAATGGGAAGAGGCAATGGCGAAAGGGCGACAACGAGAGGTCCCTGAAACGCTCCACAACAGTGCATGGGCCTGGGACTTCTTCAGTGTCACCACACACATCTTGCCCAGCTGGACTGCCTCATACAAAATCTCTTCAAAGACTCTATTGCAAAATAGGGCCCTCTCATACCGAGATGTAGGGAACGCCTTCCGAAATGAGCTCCAAGATGCAGAAGCCACGAAGGGCCGAGTGGCCCGCGGTGCGTTTTCTGCGAGCTATGCTGGGGAGGACCCCCAGGATGATGAAGGGGACGCCCGCATCATTGAAGGCCAGTACCCATTTTCGAAGAAGGGAGAAAGAAAACGCCAGAGGTCTCCTGAGAAGAGACAGGAATGCCCGGCGTGTGGGTTATCCCACGAACTTGCGAAATGCTTCTATGTCTTTCCAAATCAGGCATGGAAGGGATTCAAGCCCCGAGAGAAGATCCAAAAGAAGGTGAAAGAAGCTCTCGAGGAAGACTCAGACCTGGAGGCCAAGGTAAAAGCCCTCACTCGGAAGAAGGCCAGGACCACAAAAGACAGAACCTTGATGCAGCCAACAAAGGAAGAAAACTCAGACCAATGACTGTACGGCCGACCAGTCGCCGAAATCAAGACCGCCTTTGCAGCCCAAAGGGATAACTATCCCTTACGGAACTCCGTGATCCTCGACCCCGGAGCTACTATCTCAATCACAAACAGTGCCAACAGACTAGCGAGATTCCAGCAGGCTATTCCAGGCGACTTCATCTGGGCAGGAGACCGAAAACTACCCATCTTAGGCTACGGAACCATGACCATCAGGCTCACAGGAACTCGAGTCCTAATGCTTGAAGATGTAGCCTATTGCCCTCGGCTCCTTACGACCCTAGTCTCCCTACGTCAACTACGAAAGAAAGGCTTCTATTGGGATAATAGGCGTAACCCAACGACCCTCCGACGACTCGACCGAACGATTGCATGCACAATCCATGACCTATACGGCCAGTATGTCGTCGAATACCAGTCAGAAAGCTTCCCAAAAGCAGCCTTTGCAGCCCACAGATTCAGCTCTCACACAAAGAGAGCCCCTTTGACGGGAGAAGCTATCCGATGGCACAGTCGCCTAGGGCACCCGGGACCACAAGCTCTGGAACATCTTATCTCGGCCTCTCAAGGGGTGCGAATACGAGGACCAGCCACTGTTGAATGCGACGCCTGTGGCATATCGAAGATCAAGAGACAAATCAGACGAGCCCCAAGACAATCCGATCAGAAGGCCGGCGAGCGTATCGCTATTGACTTCCATGACTACCAAGAAGGCATAGGCGGCTATACCTCACAGATGTTGTTAACCTGCCGAGCTACGGGTTACATCTGGGATTACTACCTCACAGCCCGGACGACAGAAGCTGTTATCACCGCTTTCAAATCCTTCCTAAGTCATCTGGAAGTCCAACACGGCCTCAAGGTCAAAGTCATCGAATGCGATAACGAGATCACGGAGATCAAGCCGAAAATCGGAGACTTCCTGAGGAATAGAGCTATCATCATCGAGCCCTCGGCCCCATACACACAAGCCCAGAATGGGGGTGCCGAACGCTCAGGGGGTGTAGTCAAGGACAAGGAAAGGGCTATGCGAACAGGCGCAAAGCTTCCTCACCAGCTGTGGCCAGAAATTGGAAGGACAGCAGTTTATCTGTACAACCGAACGCCGAACTACGCATCAGGCTGGAAAACGCCATATGATCAACTGCATACAGCATCAGCCAAAGCAGCAGGGATTCCACAGCCGAAGAAACAGCCGGATCAAACACACCTACGGGCATTTGGCTGCAAGGCCTATGCAATGACCTCAGATGCCCAGCAGAAGGTCAATCGCAAGATGCGGCTTAAGCCCAAAGGTTGGATCGGCTTCCTAGTGGGATATAGGTCCTCAAATATCTATAGGATCTGGATCCCCACGATCAACCGGATAGTCAATACTCGAGACGTCATATTTAATGAAGACGAAGGCTGCAACGGAGACTGGGAAAGCTTCAAAGATGAACTACTCGAAGCTGACCTAGAAGAAGTTGCCAAGTTCGTACAAGGATCCTCCCTGCCGGAACAAGACGACAACGAACAAGCCGAACAGGTTGAAGACTGTATTGAAGTGGTCCTTCCAACAACCACCCTAGCAGACGAAAGCAGCCCTATTACAGACGAAACAGAAGACTGCATCGTGGCGACTGCCCTAGAAAACGGCCTTAAACAGTCAGAAGACTCTGATATCCTTCTAACACCTCCAGTCACACCACTGTCAGCGCTACTAGCGCACAGCTCCAGGGTCTTATCAGACGAAGGAAACAAAACAGTCTCGTGGCAAGCAGCCTTCCTAGCCGGAACAAAGTCCCCTCTCCAGACCTCAATTGAACGGAAGCTCCGACAAGGGGTGAAAATGCATCGAAACTCTCTACCGCCGCCCCCGACGAAACATCAAGACCTAAAGCATCACCCTTTTGGAATGCTCTTTCAAGAGGCTGAAGAAAGCCACCTTCAGAGTCACAAGGAAATGAGGTCCTGGACTGAGATTCGAAAGAAAGACGCTTGCGCCGTTGACCAACAAGTCCTTGGCTGTATGTGGGTATACGTTTACAAGTTCGATAAACACGGCCGATTTCAGAAATGCAAGGCACGGCTAGTGGTCAGAGGAGACCAACAAGCTAAGGGAAGGTTGCAAGAAACATATGCAGCTACCCTAGCCGGAAGGTCTTTCCGGACCCTGATAGCCATTGCGGCCAGATTTGACCTAGAGATGGTCCAATACGATGTGGTCAACGCCTTCGTAAACGCCCCAATTGACCAGGATATTTTCATGCACATGGCCCCGGGGTATAAGAAAACAGCAACTATCCTGAAGCTCAACAAGGCCCTGTACGGACTACGAGCCTCTCCCTTGCTATGGCAGAAAGAACTCTCGAAGACCCTCCTAGAGTTAGGCTACACACAGATTCCTCACGAACCTTGTTGTTTCAAGAAGGAAGGAGTCCTCTTCTTCTTTTACGTTGACGATGTTATCATCGCTTACAGGAAGGCCCGGAAAGACAAGGCCGATGAATTGACTAGACAGCTTGGATCAAAATACAAACTAACAGGCGGAGACCCCGTGCAATGGTTCCTAGGAATGGAAGTCATACGGGACCGACCTGCAAGGAAGATTTGGCTATCTCAAACAGCCTACATTGACAAAATCGCAAATCTAGCTAACAAGGGAACATCTACAGTACCAATGACTCAAACAGAGCTACGACCTCAAACAGGACTAGCAACCCCGGCAGAACTTCAACGATATCAACGTAAAGTCGGCTCGATCCTCTATATCGCCGTTAACACCCGGCCTGACATAGCTTTCGCCGCCTCCAGGCTGGCCCGATTTCTTGTCAACCCTGGCCAAGAACACCAAGACGCCGCCGACCGCGTTATCCACTACCTCTCACACACAAGGCACCGAGCCCTACGATTCGGAGGGCCCGGAGGTCTTACAGTTGCTAGTGACGCTTCTTTTGCCGATAACACCCTTGATCGGAAAAGCTCCCAAGCGTACACTATCCGACTATTCGACGGGTTGATCGGCTGGAGAGCTAGCAAGCAGGACACAGTCACCACATCCACAACAGAGGCAGAGCTCCTAGCCCTGGCACAGGCTGCTAAGGAATCCCTCTATGTGAGTCGGCTGTTGAAAGAGCTTACAGTTCAGATGGATGATCCGACTATCCGTATCGACTGCGACAATACTCAAACTATCAACCTTGTGACCGCCGAAATCGCTACTTTGAAGACTAAGTTGCGGCACGTGGATATTCACAACCACTGGCTGAGACAGGAGGTCCAAGAAGGGAGAATTCAAGTCAAATACACCAAATCAACGGATATGATCGCAGACGGATTAACAAAGGCCCTGCCGGCAGGCAGATGGAACCGCTTCCTCTATCAACTTGGCCTGGAAGATATTCAGGAAAGACAGCAGCAGAGCCGGAAGCAAGAAGGAATAGAAGCAAGGCTCCAGAGGATAGAAGACTGCCTAGGAAATGCAGGCTCAACTGGGACCTATTGAGCCTGAGGGGGTGTGTTGAATGTTGGAGGGTTCACCCTCAACTTCAGGATTAAGGTTCAGGATTAAAGTTTGACGCCCTAAACTTAGATCGTAGGACTTTCATCTAGGACTTTCTAGGACTCAAGTCCTAGAAGGAACCAGTCAAAGATATAAGGTCTCAATGGTCCTTCGATTGCGAAAGAATCAAGAAATATACACGATTCACCTTAATATCTGACACGAAGGTTAATGTCCAGTCAGCTCCCACGACAGAATCATTTTACTCTGTCCCATATATGCCGCAAATCTCAAGCCCGCTATACTTCCCTCACTCTCCCGACAGATGGCGCCGCGGAAGCCCCGGAGTTCAAGAGTTTGAGGGGGAAGACCCAGGTCAGGTTCACTACTGGAGACCGTTTCAGGTCAACGTGGAGCCGTGTGAGATGGATGGGCAAGGGACCAGAACACCCGAGACTCACACCGAGATCGAGTACATTAGAAGCCGTGGAATCTCTCACTGAGCCGCTGGTAGGAGAGTTTGAGAAACAAGGACGTATTGTGCTCAGAGAACACGAATTCACATAGTGCCCAAGGGCAGATCTACAAACGATCTGCTGATTAATTGATAAGAGTTATTATATAAGAGATTAAGTATGGCTGTGCTATTTAATACGCACTATGTTTACCTTGGGTATTTTTAAATGATGTTATTATTTCTCCATGCTCTTGGTGAGTGCAACTCCTCCTCGCTCTCACTCATGGCTGTTTTCGTTATCTTGACTTCCCACTTGGTCTCCTTTTTAATGCCAAGCTTGAGATCACTTGGTTGTCTCGAATCAAACCCCGACCCTTTCTTTTCAGGGCCATCCTGACGACTCACTGAGGAGAGTGTGTACGCCTCTCGACTTGAGAAGGCTCTGGGTGTCCCAGGTCCAGGAGTGCGCGGTGAAGACCCGTAGCCAGATGGGCCGAGTGATAAGGGCTTGCTGGTCAGGTTCAGGCGGAAGGCTATTTGTTTGATCAGAGGCCGCAAGGTTGCCAAGCTGCTTGCCGTGATGGCCAATCCTTGCTCGATTGTTGACCAGATGGCAATGTCAGTGGTATTCCCTGGTGGTAATAGGTTAGTTGACTGCCACGTAATCAAAGGGGGATCTTGAGCTTACAGAGGAAATCGGGCTTTCCAAGGAGATGCAAGTATGGGAATCGAGCAATGACGGCTGCGCTAGCACTATATGCATTGTCAGTACAGTTTTTGTCATCCCTGGTATAAAAAGACTTACATGCAACCCATAGCGAGCAGAGGGATCAGTGAGTATTTCGTTCGCTTGTGTAACTGCAGATTCCATACAATCCACCCAGGAAGCAACGCAAAAACAAGGTCAGAACCAACAGCGAAAACACTGTAGAGAGCCGCCAATCCAATGACGACACCGGGATCAATGCATGTGCCATCTTGGTCCTTGTTCCAGAAGTATGATATAGGATGACACTGGAATAGGGTGACGAAGAAGAAGATGCCGCACGAAAGGGCAGTCGAAAACATGGCGAGGTAGATGGTCCATCGTTGGATCTTTTCGGTGGTCACTCTGAGCAGGAAATAGCCAATGGAGAGTTTGCAGGATATCATGGTGAGGGCGTATCCGAGGTAGCAGAACCACCAGCACATCATCGCAGTGTGGATTTGATTGGTTTCGAGGTCGTCGTGGTGTCTTCCCGTGCCGAAAGTGACACCAACAGTCGATGAGGTCGCATAACAAGTGAAGAATACCTAAAGAAAAAGTAGGGGTCAATTGCTGGAAACTTGTTACCCCTTGAGGCTCAACATACCATGGCGACAACCATCAGCCAGTCGTCCTTTCTGAACCCATTGACCATGAACAACCGAACATAACATCTCAATAGGCATGTGATCAGTGCCATGGCGAAGAAGGTGATATTCACCGCCATGAGCTGCGGCCCTCGATTCTCGATGTGAGCTGCCATGATGGGGACAGATCAATTGATGGTTTCTGCGCAAATAAAGTTTGTCAGGATGGAAATCCTGCCAAGAGATGAGTTCCTGGGGGGAAGGGAAACTTTATATGAAATGTGGATTGCTATTATAGTTGGTATTATACCTGCTTGCACTGTACTAACCGTTGCATTACGTTCTAATTGCGGTATTGCCGTCCGACTGCAACGGCTGCGGTGCCCCGAATGAGGCCAAGATCAGATAGCTCGCTGTATAATTTGGCGTGCAGACAGAAATACTAGTTTGTTTATACGTTATATCAGTGTCTGTCCGTTAGTCCGGCTTTCTGTCACCCAGCGTTAGCGTTCCGGTACTATTCAATTAGTGTCTCCCGTTCAAGGAGGATCAACAGCACTTGCCAAGGATCTGAGACAGAGTTGGTGTGCGTCTGCCAGGGGAGTTGCCCCATTTGGCGTACATCCGATGTAACCTCAGTTAAATTCCGCGTTTGACTAGTCTAACTCTGGCTCGGCGCCGTTGATCATGAACAAGCACCTGCTACGTTGAGCCCCTATAATGTTTGAACATAACGACCTGCAGAGAAGAAAACAAGTACCGGCTCCGGAAGAAACACCCAAAGGAACCAATAAATCCGGATATCCAGTTATTATAGAATGTCCATGTATAGAAACACTAGACCTCACGTGGCGACTCTCCACTGCATCTGGAATGATGAGATCAGGGATTAGTGGGGCGAAACAAGGGGTAATCTCCAAAAGAGGGGAACTGACCAATGTTCACATGCAAAGACATTGAATGTGCCGATGAGATAGCTTCCCTCTAGGCTCTAGCATCGAAAGCCAAGTGCCAAAAAGTCAAGTAAACCATGGCAACGCTTTAACAAGTATTGTTTAATTGTGTACTGGACATCATAATATTCATCGAGTTACATAAAGACCCACGGATAGAGATTTCCTCCAGGTTTGCCCCTGTCCCACTTATCAGGGCAGTACATCCCCACCTGTCTACCCGATAGGGCGGTATATCCGATTTACTCACTGGCGGTTTTTGACAATAAGAGGGGACGTATACCTCTCGGTGGCTCATGTGGTGAATGCAATTAATATGTATCTATGCTATAAGGGTACGTCTGTCACTTACACAACATCGAACAACCCCAATGCGAAAGACTTACTCTAATTGCTTTGACTCCCGCTTGATATACGGACTTGGCGTCAAGATAACGAAAGGATTTCCGACACAAGCTGCAATGATTTCACCTTCCCCCGTTTCGAGAGCCACAATGGATTTGTTTCAGGTCTCATACGTCAACTAGACTTGGCGTTTCAACTTCAGACTAGTGCTAGGCCCGCCAAAGTGGCAGGCTACTGCAAGATTACCCTAGAGCGCGAATTCTTTGGCCATGGAACCAGCATTAAGTGTCCTCTTGTTTGCTTAGTGAGGCACCTGACCTCTAGGTGAGTTCGTTTTAACCGTACAGATGTTACAGTCTCATTAATGGCGATACACCTATACTATGTCGGGTTATGAAATATGCTATAACTATTCCGCGTCGTTGTAACTCCGTCGTTTTAACAGCTTGATCTTTCCTCTTGCTTGCGAAACCTATATAGTTGGGGTTGACATGTCAACGTTTCATACCTGATAGGAGTGACGTATTTAATGGTTTCAGAATGTAGAGCGGATTCCAGCGTTTCCAAAAGTTGAAGGTCAAGTAATGACGACATAACTTCAAAAACATACAACACCGAGCGCTGTCGTTTTCACTCTGAACTAAACAGACCAGGGGACGAAGTCACAGTACCAAAGATAACACGAGCCTCTAAGTCAGGTAGTTAAAGCAAGTAGAATTGAGTACTTAAAGGGACTATTCTGAAAACAAGTAAAGACAAGTAAAACAACCTCCCCCCTAGAATGAAAAGAATGTGATTGCCAAGGAACGTACTCATTCCCTTTAGTACTGGTAAGGGCTAGCACCCAGAAGCACAGAAGGTGCAAATTCAGCGGCAACAGGGTTCAATGAGCCAAAACGCTCAAAGATTGCAGCCATAGAGTTATGCGCTGGCTGCAGGCCACCATCAACCCAACCTCCGAGGAATGACGTGCAGTCACTGTTGATCAAGACTCGGGAGCTTGAAGTGTCGTTGAGCTTCTGGTAGTCATAGAACATGGAAGAGATGAGCTTGTCCTGTCCTGGAAGACCGAGAGAGAATGCACCGTAGGAGTACTGATCAAGAGGCCAGTGGACGAGGTAGACGTCATCGTCAGTCACCGGGTCGAGGAAGTCGGCGTAGTTGGGATAGCTGCTATCTCGCAGGATACGGGCAATCTGTTCCTTGAGGATAGAGAGCAGCTTGTGAGGATCTTGGATGGCCAAGATGGTCTGGGAGAGATCCTCCCAGGCGTATGTGAGAAGGACCATGCCATAGTCTGGATGTCCGTAGTCGAGCGTGTAAGCCTGGGGAAGGTCGGTATCAGACAGAATAACGCGAGGGAAATCAGCAGGCTGGTCACTCCAGAACTTCTTCGTGCGGATGAAAAGCTTGGAAGAGGCAGTCATGTGAAGGTCGGTGATACCACAGTTGACAGCAGATGACATGATGGGCTCGTTGGTTGTGTCCGAGACATCCGCGAGGGCAAAGTTCATGGCTCGGCTCGAGGTGCCAACAACAGCAAGATCATACTGGGCCTGGTCAGCGATGGAATTACCGTCATCAGAAGATGGAGTCTCCTGGATAACAACATAGTCAACATCGCCGCCGCCGCCGCTGGTGATCTTGGCAACAGTGTCAAACTTGGTCTTGAGGCCCAGGTCCGTAGCCCTCTGCCATTTGACGTTGGCCAACTCCCGGATGCCGATCGCTTGGAGACCATCATCAGTCATCTTGGCAAAGATAGCCTGGTCTGACTCGAGGCCATTGACGATGAGGCGGAAGATGGAGTTGAAGCCAGCAGAGTAGACGGCGCCAAAGCCACCTGAACCAACGCCGAGGGTACCAAATCGCTCAAAGTCATCTTCAGTCCAGACCTGACCACCCGGAACGTCCCACTCGTGTTTCTCCCCAAAGATGCGCTGGAGTGCAGTGTAGAAACTGTCGTTGCCAAAACTCATCGAGGTACTTTTGCCATTCCGAGATGACTTGGTTGCGTGTGTCAACGTCAGATGAACTGAGCCACTTTGTGAGCTGCGTGACTGCAGTAATCGACTGAGAAACACCAGTCAAGCCCTTGGAGATCAGAGAACCCCAGCCGTTGCTGACTTTCTCGAAGCCTTTAACAGTGACGTTCTGGCTGATCCAAGAGATAGGAGTCTCCTGGCAGAAGACGATCGTGGGAACTTTGCCTGGATCAGGGAAGTTCTGAATGAAGGTGTAATGGAACTCATTGGCGTATTAGTAGAGAAGGTCCCCAGAAAGGGGGAAACGCATTTCTCCCATTTCACTAATCTTGACACCGTCAGGGGTTTGAATGGTTCGGAGACAACCGCCCATATCATCTGTGGCTTCGATCAAGCCGACATCACCACCGGCCTTGACGAGGTTGAAAGCCAGAGCCACATTGGTGATGCCACCACCGACAAGAGGGATAGAGAAGTTGGAACGCTGAGGTACAAGAGGCCGATCGGTTTCACCCGCAGCCTGGTTCCATGCCGAGTACACAATCTGGGGTGTATCGACCCAGCCTGAGAACGGACCTTTTGCTCACCGATCTTGGAGGGCTGCCTTTTAGCACAGTGGGACCTAAAGACTGGCTTTGATGGAGGAATGGAGGGATCCTTTTTAGGGTGCTTGGAACAGTCTTGATTTTTTCTCTCTTTTCTTTCAGCTGAAGAAATCGTATCTCTTACTAAATCGTTAGGTATTAAGTTCGTCTATGGACTTCGGACAATTTCCTATTCGGCCGGCAAGCCGGAAACAACACCCCTGTATCGCTCCCGTGCTGGAGAGCGGGCCGGTGCGAAGGAGAGACCAAAATTTAACTAACTGCCGAAAACCCACACTTTTCTCTCAAGCATTTCCATTTCCAGGAGGTGGTATCGGAGCCTGGAGATGAAGGGGACATTCATGGGTCCTAAAAAAAGACCTGCATTCTGAGTAGAGATGGATTAAGCAGTGAGG
>NC_030990.1:4696050-4708454 GCF_000149955.1 Fusarium oxysporum f. sp. lycopersici 4287
GCCTGTCAAAACAGCATGATTTGATGATAGGCTTTCATACGAGCGCTTCAAAACTTTAAATTGTCTCTGCCGCTTTCTTATTCGTGGGACCTTATGTCTTCCCGCTCTATCTATTTGAATGTGCTCCGGACAACCTTGTGATAAATGGCAACATTTGAGACATTGAGCTCACGGGAAGTCTCGACGCCCTCTGTTGTGTGAATGTTTTGGTGAGCCGAGGTACGGTATAGCTAACCAAGAGAAAAGAGGAAAGAATACAGAATCCCATTGGCTGGCATACTATCATGGTGGAGGAAGGAGAAAGAGGAACAATATTCATGTGATGGCGAAAACAGTTATTTAAACTGAATGTTTTCAGCTGAAAGATAATGGTGCCATTCCACAGCAAGCTCAGCATCATGGATTCCAAGTACGTGCCTGCAATGCTCTGTCTTATGGTCGTAGCAGCCCTCGCCGTTTTGAGCGCTTTATCTTTCTTGTTTTTCCTGCATAATCAAGACCAGATCTTCTCAGTTGATGACTCACAGTATCTCGCAGTCACCTCTGATGTTATCTCTTCTGTCTCATACTCCTCGGATCCTGCTCAGGGACCTGTTACCTACATCTCTGGTCTACTTGCTAGTACCACTGCTGATGAGCTTGAAGATGTCATCAAAAGCTCTTTGGAGCAAGATGATGTTTTCTCGGAGGCTTTCCTCGCAACTATTCTTGTCAGTGCGGGCGATGAAGGGGATCTTGATTCCTCAGTCGTGAGCTACCTCAATAGCCTCAATGCCACTGTCATCTACGGAGGAAAGGGTGGCCCTAGTCTCTGCGGCAATTCTACCTTGACTCCATGCCCCATGTTTGGCCTTGCAGATGGCGATAGTCTCAGCCTTAGCAAAGTCTTCCGCTTGTATGTTGATACCTACAGGACTTTCGTGGTTGGCACATATGAAGCGGGAGATGGCTATCGCACTTTGACTTATTCCAATTCGGAATGGGGCGCTCCATCTATCCCTGTCCCCTCAAGACTTTACAGTGTTGAAGATGACAGACCTCTCGCTGGGAAGCGAATTGGTGTCAAAGATGTCTACGATCTGGAAGGCATACAGACCACGGGTAGGAGTCTAGCTTACTCTTCTATTCACCCAGAAGCCGATACGACAGCTCCAGCCCTCCAGCGTATAATTGATCAGGGCGGAATAGTTGTTGGCAAGCAGAGAACAGCCCAATCCGCCTCACCTCAGAGCCCTTGGGATTGGAACGACGCGTTCTATCCTGGCAATCCCCGCGGCGATAGGTTCCTGACATGTTCTGCATCCTCTACTGGAAGTGCCTGCTCTATCACTGCATATGACTGGCTTGACTTTGCCATCGGTACCGACACCGGCAAGTCTATCAGAGAGCCTGCTGCCGTTGCTGGCATCTTCGGTAACAGGCCTTCTCAGGGAATGATTGTCATGGACAACATCATCACAAATGCTTGCAGCACGGATACTGCTGGTGTCTTTGCACGCGATCCTGTTGCTTGGGCCAAGTTCGCAAAGGCCTGGTACGATCCTTCGCTTCATCAAGACACCTCGATCAATGGATTACCTGCGTTGTCAGTTCCTGATGCACAGACATTTCCCAACCGTCTTCTCTATCCTGTCGACCATCTACCGATGCAGAACCCAGCTGCTGAAGCTATTCTGCAGAAGTTTCTGGATGATGTGACAGATGCTGTTGGTATCACCGTCGACAAGATCAACTTGACGCAGACCATAGAGAAGACCGTGGATCGACCACTACAGGGCATGCTTGACGATCTTACTGTTCTCTGGACCCACAACCTGATCACTGAGACGGCCGAGCCACTGACTTCCAACCCTTCTATCAATGAGCTTTATCGCTCATTCTTCCGCGATGCATTCGCAGACGATAGTAGCTACAAGTCTGCAATGGAAAACCGCACTCGCGATGCAGCTCTTTGGCACAAACAAGTACTCTTCTCGACAAACAGCTCTTGCTCCGAGTCCATCCTGCTCTATGACATTGGCACAAGTGGTCTTCCATCCTTTCGCGAAGAGGGCCTGAATGACTCATCAGGAGCTGCATCCCCTGTCGATCCCCGAGGTCCCGAATCGGTATCGACTGTTTCATCTTACTTTGGGGACGTCGATATCACGGTTCCCATTGGGCAGATTACCTACCAGAGCAACCTCACGTTCCAGGAGGAGGTCATGCCAGTCACTGTTAATATGGTTGCTAAGAGAGGATGCGACTTTGTGCTGTTCAACCTGATTAATAAGCTGGTTTCTGAAGGTGTATTGAGTTCTGTGAATACAGGAAAGCAGGCTTTCCAGGAATAAGCACCTTAAGCCACCTTTACCATAGAGAGTTTCCCTACAGACAAAAACTTCAATTTCTCCCAAAGATGTCGTCCCTTTATTAAAAATCTCCCATGTGACTTGTGTATCTGACTGAGTGTCTAGTCAATGACCTCAAACTCGATAGCCTCAACTGGACATAGTTTAATCGGTGGTCCGCTCGGCTCTTCACCTCGTTCCGGAGGCTCAAACTGGCCTGGCGGCGCGAACACATCTTCTTCCCTGCCGTATCGCCACCGCCTGATACTCTCGTTGTCCCGAACTTCCAAGAGATAAGTATGACCTGGCGTGAAGCATCTCTCACCTTCTATTGCGTATGCCCGCATAAGCCTGTATGTAAAGTGTGAATGGGACCTCCGGCTCCAAAGTGCAGTAATGTTTGTCATCAGAACCTCCAAGCTCAGAACTGAATCTTGCACGTTTCGGTCCCTTGGTCCGTTCCAGCTGAAGAGGGATACCTGCTGTCAGGTCTGTGTGATGGGTTCTGGGGCATGCAATATTGGCGTGACTGATAGAGAAGGCGGCGGCTTAGTACGGCAAGCAAAATTTGGTGGGTTTATAGCCATTAAGAGGTATACAGACTTATGCAATGTTCCTCAGGAAGTACTAAACACGGATTTATCTGATTTGTTTCCTTCGATCTTCGAAGCGATGAGCAGCAACGAGGGGCCTGTAGGCAAAAGTTGGGAGACGTAAGCAGGAGAGGAATTAATTGGGTTCCGTTTAATGCGATACCTAAGGGGACGGTATCTGATGAGAACAGAACTAGGGTATTTGGCAATATTATCCAAGGAGGCGAGGCTAAAGGACTGTGTAGTAATTATCGCCAAGGGGCAGATACCATTTACTCTAAATTAGACAAGCGCGAACGAGTTTATGTTCATAGGTAAGGCTTATATTTATAAAACAACATATAGCGAACTATCAAGAGGGAAAGACTGCGACGTTTAACTCATCAAGATTAGATAGCTAGAGCCTTGTTTATATAGTTTTATTCCTACCCTCACTTAACAAAAGAAACTTCTAGGCATACTCACGTTTAGAATAGTCTTGGGCAACATAGCGCTGGCTCAACTCCACTCCATCAACTGCCCCAAAGAGCTGAAACGGA
The DNA here is from genome assembly GCF_000149955.1 of Fusarium oxysporum f. sp. lycopersici 4287. Taxonomy (NCBI): domain Eukaryota; kingdom Fungi; phylum Ascomycota; class Sordariomycetes; order Hypocreales; family Nectriaceae; genus Fusarium; species Fusarium oxysporum. The sequence goes on from NC_030990.1 coordinate 4,699,513, forward strand.
GCATAGTCAGCAGAAGTCTCGATAGACCGTCACAAAGAAGTCAGAGATTGGGGTTTAGACGCACCTTCTTTATGTCTCCGTAAATGCCGAACTGCACTGCCGTCATGCCACTAACCATAACTGCGCGTGCTTGCATACCTGTGTAAGCACCGCGCAGTCCAAGCTCGGAAGCAATGCGGAATAAGCGGCGTGTTGTGCTTTCATCCCTACCTGCCTTTTCCTTGTTGATTCTACTCAACATTGTATCGGCCGGTTGAGAGACAACTGCCGCTGCCAATCCAGCGACAAGCCCAGCCCCAAGGTTGATACCAGTAACTCCCATCGAGGATAGTTCTTTCTTATCTACAACACTATAGGCCGTCTGGATAGCTTTTTCGTAGACTAGAAATGTCGCCATGGTATAGGGAATCCTAAGATGGCCGTTCAGATTAGCAGCCAGGTATATATCGAGCCCAGAGACCGGATTTGGTCTGGACGCACGTACTGTTTGAGTAGGATAGGGCTCAGGCCAGAGTAGAGGCCGCCGATACCCTCTTCTCTTGCTAGCTTAGCGAGGGCGCTTATGCTGTCAGTGGCATAGCTAGGCTGAGATACAAGTCGTATTCGAACAGACTCGAACGGGCAAAGTGCGATATCGCCGAGGAACTCGGCCGCAGCGGCTGAGCCAAGATATACAGCATTTCGGTGATTGGCAGCAGTTGATTGTCCGAGATAGTCTACTGCACGAGCCTTGAAAAATTCATAACCGCCAAACTTGAAAGCACCCTGGAGGCAGTAGCCGGTGATTGTCGGACCTAACCCCGTAAGGAGAGCTCCTGGTCCTTCAGCTGAAACTATACGTCGTGCACTCTTGGAAAGACTGCTGCTGTATGTAAGTGGGTCGAGCTGGATCCTTGTTTTAACCCTGTGCATGGGATAAGAGTCAGCGACCATACCGTTCGTTGTAGGGCAGACCAATGCCACGGCCACCATTGCAATGTTTTGTAGTGGTGGGTTACTTACACATCAACGGGAGTAAGGACGGCATGAGTGAAAGAACAACAGAAAGCGCCAGCGAGAGCGTATCTTGCGTAAAGAGATAGGCTTGTTAAATTTTCACTTGTTGCAGCGGCCATGAGCTTTTCCTTGGTTGGCAGGATTTTGTCTTTAGCAGCGCTGATTGCTTCTGCGGGACTTGGTGCATGATTGACGAATTGGAAGCTACTGATAAGAATGAGCAAATGGACCAAAGAGAAAGAAGACAGGCTGCAATCGCCGTGTATTTAAAGGGTAATTAAAGCCACCACCACCTTCTCGAGCTTTTGTTCTTCAGCTCAATCAATTCGTCGGCCATGGCCTTTTGTTGCTGCTCGCTCAAACTGTTTCCCGCTGCATTCAGAACCTTTAAGTGCTCCTTCTTCAGCTTATCGAATTCCGCGTCTAACTCTTTGCGCCACGGATATAATACGAAAACCTGGAATCCCAGGGCAGAACTGGCCACGAAGAAATTGGTCAGGGATATAGCGCGTGTAAGTTTCATTGCGGCTTGTAACGTAGGGAAGGCGTCGAGTAAGGCTTTTAACTGTGTATCGGGCTGGCAGATACTTAGCAGTGAAGAGGACGGGGCGGGTTGAAGGCTGGAGCTTACGAAAATGAACCTGTATTAGTGGGGAAACAAAAGCATCAGGGGTTACAGTGCCAGGAAGAAAAATACAGAAGAGAAGAGTACGTGGAATCCGTTGGCGGGGGGTTTCGAGAGAGGCTGTCTTTTTATTGACATGTGAAGCGACATGTGACCTGGCTCCAGTTTGTCGGTAAAGAACATTTTAGCCCAGATAAGAGAGGGCCAACTGTCAGTTTGACAGGCAACCCCACAAGTTCATGCTTGCCTTGGATAAATTCCACGTGTCGGCTGTGTTGTATCATGCATATTGGTTGAGCCTTTGACAGTAACCATACTGTTCGGATAACCAACTATCTTGGACTGGTTTAGAAAAACCTTACAAGGTAAAATTCTAACAAGTTTTTCTTGTCACAGTTCAGGCCTATAATTATCAGAGGAGCTTTTTAGGGAAGCTTCTAAGCGAGTATCCCTTGTTCGACTGCTTGGGGGATGATGTTGGACAGGAGGAGCTCTCTGTGTACAATGAATGTACAATACAGCGGGATAGGTCGCAAAGCGGCTGGAGCGTTCTATGGCCATCGTATGATTCTGAGAGAGGAGTGGAGTAAAGTAAGAACTGGACCTAACTACAAAGAGCGATGCCGTGAGAAAAAGGAGTCTCGCTTGGAGAAAACCGGAAACCTTATTTCTTCAGGCAATAAACACGGGGCTTTGAAGTACCGAGTCTGCAAGTGAAGTGGCTCTGCCTAGCGTATACCCACAGGGACTACCGAATTTCCTGAGTTGGAGCGGTATCCGTATACCTTTACTGAATGACATTTTGTTTAAAGTTTGCCCACAAGGCGCTATTGGGAGGATGCTGTTAAACTAGAAGGTGATATCTTAATTGTCTCTAGTTATGGAACCTGCTGTATTTTCTAGATCTGTAAGATACTAATCCTAATTGATTTAATTAATTATATAGTCCCTCTTATCTTAGGAATGCAGCTCGTTTTCGGGAAACGCGGTGCTCAAGTAGCCTTTGCCGTTTAACAGATGCCAGTGCATGGCCCTTTATAAACCCTTGTTATTAAAATTACAACTGGATATGCCGACGCCGATTTATCCGATGTGCTGTTAAGCTTCAAGAAGGGGATTTAAGCTTCTGGAACCTATATACATCTTAAAAATACGAGAATTTTAATAATAGTATAAAGTATATACTCTAAACAATTATATATCAGGAGAGCATATTTTCTGCTGTAACTTTCACATTTCACATCTGTTGTCCTACCTCATTCTGGTGTCTCTCCCCCCTCCCAAACTACCTCAAGATGGTCCACCAGTACTGGCTGGTAGCGCTACCCATCCTGGTGCTGGATGCTGCACAAGGCGTTGTTGCAATTCCCGGAAGCCACGCAAGGAAACCGAACCCATCGCCTCCTGGACTGCATGTTCTGCCTCTGAGTGAAGATAATTCAGATGACTATCATTCATGGATTGCTGAAGTTGCAGCTGGCACTCCCTCCCAGAAAATGAAGCTGAATTTGGACATAGCCAAATCGACAACATGTATGAGCTTCTAGTCAACAACCAATATTCTTTTCACTGACAATTCTAGGGTTTATTTCCGACAAGACCTTTGCGGAATGTGATGGCTGCAATGATGGATACTACCAACTCAACAAATCCAAGACCTCGTCCCCAATTCTGGGCCATACTGCAGTCTCCTATGGCGATCCAACGACATATCCGCCAAGTAACCAGACCTTTGATCTTGATTTTCACAAGGACACATTTAACATTGCCGGCGTCAGCATTCCTAAGCAAGTCTTTGGTCTTTTCAACCCTTACAAGGATGAGTTCTCCGGAATTGGTGGGCTTGCACTTGGCCCCAATGTGGAACATGGATATGCGCCGGGGAAGATATACAGCTCGTTCTTGGATAACCTCGTTGCCAACAAAAAGATTGCCAGCCGTACTTACAGTGTTGACCTACACGAGCACGGCTCCAAGCCAGGCAAGTCCTTCTGTTGTGCGAACAGACTATTCCACTAACGCTCTGTCGGATAACAGCTTCAATTATTCTTGGTGGCATTGACACGGGTAAATTCAAGGGCAAACTTGTGAAAAGGCCGCTGGTGAAGGATGAGCTTGGCACATTTGGGCAAGTACTCAAGTCTACCTTTCGAGAAGAAGGTGATCTAACCTTGAATATTTAGACCTTCAATTGTTCTCACAGGCCTCCGCCAGACTGTCCCCAAAGGAAAGAACCACGCTAGTGAAGTGACAAGCTACGAAGTTCACAAGAACGACTCGGTCTTCCTCCTCGACAGCTCGAATCAGTACCTCCGATTCCGCCATTCCTTTGTCGATCCTCTTTACAAGACTCTCGGCGCGGTCAACGACGGACATGACGCCTATTTCGTGCCTTGCGAGAAGCGTAACATGCCTGGTAGTTGGGACTTCCAATTCGGCGATGTCACGATCAAGATCCCTTACAACAAGATCATTACCACGCAGTCAGGTGATAAGGGCAAGACTTGTTGGGTTGGTGTTTTGACTACCTGGAAAGGACAGCTAGTCCTTGGACGTAAGTTGACGCTGTTTTGTGTTAGGATTTTAGAACATGTGCTGATACACTGAACAGAACCTTTCTTGGAAGCTGCCTATCTTGCCTTCGATCTCGACAACAAGCAGGTTGCACTGGCTCCACCAGCCAACTGCGGTGAAAAGCTAGTTGCATTTGGTTCGGGACCTAATGCCATTCCCAATCTGGAAGGGTGTTAGTCTACAGGCTCAGATAATGGCAAAATTGGCGTAGTAGTACGCCATAGGACTTGGCGCTGAGGAAACACAAATCTGGGCTGCGTGATGTTCCTGACCTTGTCTACACTAATAAATTTACTTCCTATGATCTGAATTCCACTTTCTGCGACTGAAGTCAATGTAAATAGTTGCAATTTATACCTCTTTTCCTAGCCTACTAATTACAGTTCCTCGATGTTTGACCAGAAGAATCATGGCCACTTTCTATTGTACTACCCATCAGTGATAAGCCAACATTTCGTCCCTCGGGTCCTCCGGCTCCTCATCGTGATTGGGCCTCGTATACATGGCTTTCCACGCTTGGTTAAGTATGGCAACAGCATCAGCGTTAGCTAACCGATCGCTGTCCCACATAACATAACCCCACTGACGTAAGGGCCGTGGTATAAAATCGCCAAAGAGGTTGCTGTATGCTTCTTTCCAAAAGATAACCCATGCCAATGGAGGCGAGTCATCACTGTCGCCGCTGAAGACCATCTTCTCACGGTCGTCCTGAGCTTGATCCCTGTCAGAGTGATGGTTCTCGCGCCTTGTTTCTTGATGAAAAGGGTTTGTGCTTGCGAATAGAATGTCCACCACTACTAAGACAATTTCGCTTGAGACCAATTCTACTAGCTTGGAATGATTCTGAGTCTTGAGAGCGGTGGATAAGACTGATAGCCCCCGTGAGATTATGCCATTTATGTGAGACTCCGAGGGTGCTATATGAATTAGTAGCGTACTTCCAGGGAAAGAGTTGCTAAACTCACAATCTTCGAATAAGAGACGGAATGCGCCAGGTGGAGTATGCGGACCAGTTCGTACTTTGTCGAAGGATGGATTATCCGGATGCAAGTCCCATTGAACCTGCTCAAATACAATGCGGTACTTGGCGTGAATGAAGGTGTTTATGCACAAAATTTCTTCGACCTCCCATGCTGTATATTGGTCAAGAAAGAACCTCAGTCTTTCTTCCTCTCCAAGAACCCTGTCAGTAGAATAGCTATCATAGCCCTTGGGCGGACCGAAAAGGTTACAGAAGATTTGGAAGCGGTATAAACCACGCGTGATGCGCCGCTCTTCTGTTTTGCTAATTTCGTTGGGTGAGGTCAAGCCTTCAAGGTTCGAACGAGCCCAAGCAACATAGTGCTTCATCAGGGGGCGGATGACCGAGGAGTAAAAAATTGCCATGCTCAGGATCTCATGTTCATCTGGCGGTTTCGTAGCTATATCAGTGACTTCGAAACGGTGTGATTTGTAGTCCTCAATGGACAGCAGAATCTTTTCCCGATTCCGTCTCAAGCGAAATTCAGGCATATTGCATTGTTCGGCCATGTATGCATCAGCATAAATCTGGCCCAGTTCAAGATGTAGACAATGCCATAGCCAGAACGCTCGGTCAAGTCGATACTGTTGATGAAAAGTGGGAGATGCATGGACCAAAGCCGACAAATCTGCGATGGCATCTACTGCAAGTAGTATACTGTTGCGGATCTCAAAGGGCAGTCCCTCGAGCCTGGAAAGGCAGACAGTCTTTGGAACCTGTTGAGGCAGGAGGCGTTGTCGAGGGCATCTGAGTAGGCACCTCATGGTCCTTGTTTGTGCGTTTGTTTTTTCAGTAGCCTTTTAATCTCTGCATTTTACAGGACCTCATTCAAAGAGCAGGACGAAAATGAGAAGACGCCCTGCGAGGTTGGGAAACATCAGTAAACATTATGCCAACTTGTTCTGTTCTGATGGGCCGCGTACCTCTTCCTTGGGCTCCAGTCTAGCCGTGGTTTCGCCCAGATGATTTATTTTTAGTAAAGGCTGTTGGTTCTCAGTTGAGAAAAGGAAGTAGATGTTGGAAGTTGTTCAAGATAAAAGATGGTCACATCATAAACGTTCGAGATACCGCGCGGCTAGAGCGGGGCGAGTCACATCGACCAATCAAATGAAGCGCCTTCGGGCCCAGGTTACGCGCCTCGTCACCATAGAAGACGTTGAGAAAGAAGGCTTTGTTTATCACTATGGGCCAACATGCTATCCCGGAAAATATGGCCCTTGATTGTCCGAGCGGTTGCGGGATTGGCCAGTGCAGAAGCTCGCGTCTAGGCGCCAATGCTCAACAACGGTCTCTTCAACCGCAAATTCAGCACACATCGCGCTGAGGGTAACGGTATGTTGGTTCTTGTGTTTAAATCATGCACAAACAGCCTCATTCTTGGCTATTTCAGGATTGTCTTTGGTACAACTTGGAAATGCCTGAAACACTTCGGACCATCTGTGTCGGCCTGGTGTTCGGCCAACTTGCCAGTAGCATTGAGTGTTGGTAGTCGATGGGTGCTAAGTACTGTCGAAACTTGAGCTCGATGAATGGTATAAGAGAACTCCCAACTTCTCCTCAATGCCACAAAACACAGGTTTCATCATCCATACACTTTCACGCATTTCATTGCTATTGTCCAATTCTATCCACGATCATCCTCTTCCGCCTGTCTCAAAATCTCAATTTGCCATCCGTGTGTCAACTTCCAGAGATAACACTCTCAGTTTCGAGTTCTGTTTACCCCATTTTTCACCTCATTTTCTTTTATCATTCTCTATACTATGTGTTCCTCGTGCAATGCCAAAGGATACTTCTCGAGCCGATGCATCAACGGTAGAGGCCCAGTCGTTGATAGGCGACCAGTAGAGCTGGTTGAGGCACCTAGGGTAAGTCCTATAATCTCAAAGCCGAGTTTCCAGCCATCTAACTAGCTATAGCCAGCACAGAGCTACAGTTCAGGGCATGCGAGTCAAGAAATCTCATGTCTTCCCAGCCACTTGGTAGCTCAGCGACCTTCGTCAAGTCGCCCTGGAAGCAGCTCCATTCGGAGTAGCGCCAGGCCACAAGTCAATGTTCAGTACGAACCTTCTATATTGTCTGTTGACTCTGAACAAAAACTCGTTGATAGCTTGATGTCTCTCCGATTCTGAATCGAGGACATGGGTGAACGTATCGAATATTTGCTCGACCTAAGGAAGAGGCTTTCTCATAGGCAGAAGAAAATCGACCCTGATGAGTATAAGCAGGCATTGAACTCACCGTCCATGCTTTTACTCTATGAAGCATACAAGGAAGCAAGCAATTATAGAGATCAGTGCAGGACTGCTGTTCATCAGAGAATGGCCCAATACCACAACAAATACAGCCTCGCACCGGAGGAAGATCTGATGGAAGTATATGCGTTGCAAGAGAAATGGGTCAGGGCTGCGGTTGAGTAAGTACGACCTTGATCGGGGAAAACATAAACAGTCCGAAGACTAACGCGGCGCCAAAAATCAGCGCTGCCGAGCAGCGGTTGAATTATCTCCAACAGTTTCCATTCGCCTATAAAAACAAGGAGGCAATCAGGGGCCATATCATTGCAGCAAACGATGCAATGAATGGTGCTGTAAAGGCACTAGAAGAAGTGGAATACAACAAGAGGAGTAAGTACTTGATTTGCGCCTTTTACTCATTGAGTGATAAGAGATTCTAACTGGTGCTGCAGTTTTGTTTGCCAAGATGAGTAGACGGGGACCATGGGTTTAGCCATTTTATACAAGTACTATATGTCAGGGCAATTGGGTAGAGGATGTTAGGGTTGCAACTGGTTTGAAATACGGAGTATAATTGAGTTTGTTCTGTTTAATTGCATAGTGCTTTTATATCATGCAAAAGACCTGCCTACCTACCCTCACGCGTTCGTTGTTATGGACAAGAACTGTTTGATGGCTGATGCGACTGCTACTCTAATTCTTGCGCATAAGCCAGAGGATGACTGGAGAGTTCAGCATTGCTCTGTTCCCATTGGCGTTGAGCTTGGTCTGATGGAAGAGAGCTTGAGATTGGGCAACGTGACCGAAACAGATATGCTTAATCAGTTTACCAATTAAATTGATTACAGGTATTATCTGTATTCTCATAATTGGTCATTAATATTGACCTTGCATATAATCCAAGACTCAAAGATTCATGTTTAATTCCCATAGAAGCTCCGTTTGTCTCTCCATTTGTCTTTCCCAACTGCTAAGCATCCCAACATCCATTCCATCAGCTTGTCGCCTCCTTCTTTGCTTTCTTAGCAATAAGTTTATCCAACGTCTCATGAGCAGAAAGCAGCGTCTCGCCACTTGTACCTGTGTGATAAGGAGTATTCGTCGGTCCATCAGATACGCGAACGACATAGTTCTTGGGTTGATCATCAACAACCAGCCGTAGCAGGTCAGGTCGTGAGTAGTGACCCACACAGTCAGTCAAGGTCTTTGCGTAGTCAATCTTGTCCAGATCAATGTCGCAGTAAATCAGGCCATCAAACAAGGGGTCAGTAGGCTCAGTCAGCTGTCGGCCATCCGGACCAAAGACAGCTGCGGCACCACCGCCTCCAGCGAGCATGAAACCGTCCTTGTCTGCGTTCCCCTGACCCTCACTGTTTAGCTTGGCGCCTTCGGCGGATAGTGGCTGGTTGGTTACGAGGACGTATACAGCACCCTCCAGGGCATACATGCGACTGGCTGTGACCTCGTGGCTCTGAAAAGACTGAGTAGG